>NC_091978.1:13612075-13837075 GCF_044704955.1 Pristiophorus japonicus
CACGTTGAGCAGGTGTGTGGGGGGGAGGGGTCACAGTGAGCAGGTGAGTGTGGGGGAGGGGTCACAGTGAGCAGGTGTGTGTGTGGGAGGGGGTCACATTGAGCAGGTGTGTGTGGGGAGGGGTCACGTTGAGCAGGTGTGTGGGGGAGGGGTCACAGTGAGCAGGTGAGTGTGGGGAGGGGTCACGTGATCAGGTGTGTGAGTGAGGGGTCACAGTGAGCAGGTGTGGGGGGGAGGGGGTCACAGTGAGCAGGTGTGTGTGGGGGAGGAGTCACAGTCAGCAGGTGTGGGGGGAGGGGTCACAGTGAGCAGGTGTGTGTGGGGGAGGGGTCACAGTGAGCAGGTGTGTGGGGGGGAGGGGTCACAGTGAGCAGGTGTGGGGGGAGGGGTCACGTTGAGCAGGTGTGTGGGGGGAGGGGTCACAGTGAGCAGGTGAGTGTGGGGGAGGGGTCACAGTGAGCAGGTGAGTGTGGGGGAGGGGTCACGTTGAGCAGGTGTGTGGGGGGAGGGGTCACAGTGAGCAGGTGTGTGTGGGGGAGGGGTCACAGTGAGCAGGTGTGTGTGGGGGAGGGGCCACAGTGAGCAGGTGAGTGTGGGGGAGGGGTCACAGTGAGCAGGTGAGTGTGGGGGAGGGGTCACAGTGAGCAGGTGTGGGGGGGAGGGGTCACAGTGAGCAGGTGAGTGTGTGGGGGAGGGGTCACAGTGAGCAGGTGTGTGTGGGGGAGGGGTCACAGTGAGCAGGTGTGTGTGGGGAGGGGTCACAGTGCGCAGGTGTGTATGGGGGAGGGGTCACAGTGAGCAGGTGTGTGTGGGGAGGGGTCACGGTGAGCAGGGTGTGTGTGGGGGAGGGGTCACAGTGAGCAGGTGTGTGTGGGGGAGGGGTCATGGTGAGCAGGTGAGTGTGGGGGAGGGGTCACAATGAGCAGATGTGTGTGGGGGAGGGGTCACAGTGAGCAGGTGTGTGTGTGGAAGGGTCACAGTGAGCAGGTGTGTGTGGGGGAGGGCACACAGTGAGCAGGTGTGTATGGGGGAGGGGTCACAGTGAGCAGGTGTGTGTGGGGGAGGGGTCACAGTGAGCAGGTGTGAGTGGGGGAGGGGTCACAGGGAGCGTGTGAGTGTGTGGGGGGAGGGGTCACAGTGAGCAGGTGTGTGTGGGGGAGGGGTCACAGTGAGCACTTGTGTGTGGGGGAGGGAACACAGTGAGCAGGTGTGTGTGGGGGAGGGGTCACAGAGAGCGTGTGAGTGTGTGGGGGAGGGGTCACAGTGAGCAGGTGTGTGGGGGGGAGGGGTCACAGTGAGCAGGTGTGTGTGGGGGAGGGGTCACAGTGAGCAGGTGTGTGTGGGGGAGGGGTCACAGTGAGCAGGTGTGTGTGGGGTAGGGGTCACCGTGAGCAGGTGTGGGGGGAGGGGTCACAGTGAGCAGGTGTGTGTGGGGGAGGGGTCACAGTGAGCAGGTGTGGGAGGGAGGGGTCACAGTGAGCAGGTGTTGTGTAGGAGGGGGTCACATGGAGCGGGTGTGTGGGGGGGAGGGGTCACAGTGAGCAGGTGTGGGGGGGAGGGGTCACAGTGAGCAGGTGTGTGTGTAGGAGGGGGTCACATGGAGCGGGTGTGTGGGGGGGAGGGGTCACAGTGAGCGGTGTGTGTGGGGGAGGTGTCACAGTGAGCAGGTGTGTGTGGGGGAGGGGTCACAGTGAGCAGGTGAGTGTGGGGGAGGGGTCACAGTGAGCAGGTGTGGGGGGGGAGGGGTCACAGTGAGCAGGGGTGTGTGGGGGAGGGGTCACAGTGAGCAGGTGTGTGTGGGGGAGGGGTCACAGTGAGCAGGTGTGTGTGGGGGAGGGGTCACAGTGAGCAGATGTGTGTGGGGTAGGGGTCACCGTGAGCAGGTGTGGGGGGAGGGGTCACAGTGAGCAGGTGTGTGTGGGGGAGGGGTCACAGTGAGCAGGTGTGTGTGGGGGAGGGGTCACAGTGAGCAGGTGGGTGTGGGGGAGGTGTCACAGTGAGCAGCTGTGTGTGAGGGAGGGGTCAAGGTGAGCAGGTGTGTGTGGGGGAGGGGTCACAGTGAGCAGGTGTGTGTGGGGGAGGGGTCACAGTGAGCAGGTGTGTGTGGGGGAGGGGTCACAGTGAGCAGGTGAGTGTGGGGGAGGGGTCACAGTGAGCAGGTGTGTGTGGGGGAGGGGTCACAGTGAGCAGGTGTGTGTGGGGGAGGGGTCACAGTGAGCAGATGTGTGTGGGTGAGGGGTCACAGTGAGCAGGTGTGTGTGTGGAAGGGTCACAGTGAGCAGGTGTGTGTGGGGGAGGGAACACAGTGAGCAGGTGTGTGTGGGGGAGGGGTCACAGAGAGCGTGTGAGTGTGTGGGGGAGGGGTCACAGTGAGCAGGTGTGTGTGGGGGAGGGGTCACAGTGAGCAGGTGTGTGTGGGGGAGGGGTCACAGTGAGCAGATGTGTGTGGGGGAGGGGTCACAGTGAGCAGGTGTGTGTGGGGTAGGGGTCACCGTGAGCAGGTGTGGGGGGGAGGGGTCACAGTGAGCAGGTGTGTGTGGGGGAGGGGTCACAGTGAGCACTTGTGTGTAGGGGAGGGATCACAGTGAGCATGTAAGTGTGTGGGAGGGGTCACGGTGAGCAGGCGTGTGTGGGGGAGGGGTCACGTTGAGCAGGTGTGTGGGGGAGGGGTCACAGTGAGCAGGTGAGTGTGGGGGAGTGGTCACGTTGAGCAGGTGTGTGAGGGAGTGGTCACAGTGAGCAGGTGAGTGTGGGGGAGGGGTCACAGTGAGCAGGTGTGTGGGGGGGAGGGGTCACAGTGAGCAGGTGTGTGTGGGGGAGGGGTCACAGTGAGCGGGTGTGTGGGGGGGAGGAGTCACAGTGAGCAGGTGTGTGTGGGGGAGGAGTCACAGTGAGCAGGTGAGTGTGGGGGAGGGGTCACAGTGAGCAGGTGAGTGTGGGGGAGGGGTCACAATGAGCAGGTGAGTGTGGGGGAGGAGTCACAGTGAGCAGGTGTGTGGGGGAGGGGTCACAGTGAGCAGGAGTGTGTGAGGGAGGGGTCACGTTGAGCAGGTGTGTGTGGGTGAGGTGTCACAGTGGGCAGGTGTGTGTGTGGGAGGGATCACAGTGAGCAGGTGTGTGTGGGGGAGGGATCACAGTGAGCATGTAAGTGTGTGGGAGGGGGTCACGTTGAGCAGGTGTGTGTGGGGGAGGGGTCACGTTGAGCAGGTGTGTGGGGGAGGGGTCACAGTGAGCAGGTGAGTGTGTGGGGGAGGGGTCACAGTGAGCAGGTGAGTGTGGGGGAGGGGTCACGTTGATCAGGTGTGTGAGGGAGGGGTCACAGTGAGCAGGTGTGGGGGGAGGGGTCACAGTGAGCAGGTGTGTGTGGGGGAGGGGTCACAGTGAGCAGGTGTGGGGGGAGGGGTCACAGTGAGCAGGTGTGTGTGGGGGAGGGGTCACAGTGAGCAGGTGTGTGGGGGGGAGGGGTCACAGTGAGCAGGTGTGGGGGGAGGGGTCACGTTGAGCAGGTGTGTGGGGGGGAGGGGTCACAGTGAGCAGGTGAGTGTGGGGGAGGGGTCACAGTGAGCAGGTGAGTGTGGGGGAGGGGTCACGTTGAGCAGGTGTGTGGAGGGGAGGGGTCACAGTGAGCAGGTGTGTGTGGGGGAGGGGTCACAGTGAGCAGGTGTGGGGGAGGGATCACAGTGAGCAGGTGAGTGTGGGGGGGAGGGGTCACAGTGAGCAGGTGTGTGTGGGGGAGGGGTCACAGTGAGCAGGTATGTGTGGGGGAGGGGTCACAGTGCGCAGGTGTGTATGGGGGAGTGGTCACAGTGAGCAGGCGTGTGTGGAGAGGGGTCACGGTGAGCAGGTGTGTGTGGGGGAGGGGTCACAGTGAGCAGGTGTGTGTGGGGGAGGGGTCATGGTGAGCAGGTGAGTGTGGGGGAGGGGTCACAATGAGCAGATGTGTGTGGGGGAGGGGTCACAGTGAGCAGGTGTGTGTGTGGAAGGGTCACAGTGAGCAGGTGTGTGTGAGGGAGGGGTCACAGTGAGCAGGTGTGTATGGGGGAGGGGTCACAGTGAGCAGGTGTGTGTGGGGGAGGGGTCACAGTGAGCAGGTGTGAGTGGGGGAGGGGTCACAGGGAGCGTGTGAGTGTGTGGGGGAGGGGTCACAGTGAGCAGGTGTGTGTGGGGGAGGGGTCACAGTGAGCACTTGTGTGTAGGGGAGGGAACACAGTGAGCAGGTGTGTGTGCGGGAGGGGTCACAGAGAGCGTGTGAGTGTGTGGGGGAGGGGTCACAGTGAGCAGGTGTGTGTGGGGGAGGGGTCACAGTGAGCAGGTGTGTGTGGGGGAGGGGTCACAGTGAGCAGATGTGTGTGGGGGAGGGGTCACAGTGAGCAGGTGTGTGTGGGGTAGGGGTCACCGTGAGCAGGTGTGAGGGGGAGGGGTCACAGTGAGCAGGAGTGTGTGAGGGAGGGGTCATGTTGAGCAGGTGTGTGTGTGGGGGAGGTGTCACAGTGGGCAGGTGAGTGTGGGGGAGGGGTCACAGTGAGCAGGTGTGGGGGAAGAGGGGTCACAGTGAGCAGGTGAGTGTGGGGGAGGGGTCACAGTGAGCAGGTGTGTGTGTGGGAGGGGGTCACATTGAGCAGGTGTGTGTGGGGGAGGGGTCACGTTGAGCAGGTGTGTGGGGGAGGGGTCACAGTGAGCAGGTGAGTGTGGGGGAGGGGTCACGTTGATCAGGTGTGTGAGTGAGGGGTCACAGTGAGCAGGTGTGGGGGGGAGGGGTCACAGTGAGCAGGTGTGTGTGGGGGAGGAGTCACAGTGAGCAGGTGTGGGGGGGAGGGGTCACAGTGAGCAGGTGTGTGTGGGGGAGGGGTCACAGTGAGCAGGTGTGTGGGGGGGAGGGGTCACAGTGAGCAGGTGTGGGGGGAGGGGTCACGTTGAGCAGGTGTGTGGGGGGGAGGGGTCACAGTGAGCAGGTGAGTGTGGGGGAGGGGTCACAGTGAGCAGGTGTGTGTGTGGGAGGGGGTCACATTGAGCAGGTGTGTGTGGGGGAGGGGTCACGTTGAGCAGGTGTGCGGGGGAGGGGTCACAGTGAGCAGGTGAGTGTGGGGGAGGGGTCACGTTGATCAGGTGTGTGAGTGAGGGGTCACAGTGAGCAGGTGTGGGGGGGAGGGGTCACAGTGAGCAGGTGTGTGTGGGGGAGGAGTCACAGTCAGCAGGTGTGGGGGGGAGGGGTCACAGTGAGCAGGTGTGTGTGGGGGAGGGGTCACAGTGAGCAGGTGTGTGGGGGGGGAGGGGTCACAGTGAGCAGGTGTGGGGGGAGGGGTCACGTTGAGCAGGTGTGTGGGGGGAGGGGTCACAGTGAGCAGGTGAGTGTGGGGGAGGGGTCACAGTGAGCAGGTGAGTGTGGGGGAGGGGTCACGTTGAGCAGGTGTGTGGGGGGAGGGGTCACAGTGAGCAGGTGTGTGTGGGGGAGGGGTCACAGTGAGCAGGTGTGTGTGGGGGAGGGGCCACAGTGAGCAGGTGAGTGTGGGGGAGGGGTCACAGTGAGCAGGTGAGTGTGGGGGAGGGGTCACAGTGAGCAGGTGTGGGGGGGAGGGGTCACAGTGAGCAGGTGAGTGTGTGGGGGAGGGGTCACAGTGAGCAGGTGTGTGTGGGGGAGGGGTCACAGTGAGCAGGTGTGTGTGGGGGAGGGGTCACAGTGCGCAGGTGCGTATGGGGGAGGGGTCACAGTGAGCAGGTGTGTGTGGGGAGGGATCACGGTGAGCAGGTGTGTGTGGGGGAGGGGTCACAGTGAGCAGGTGTGTGTGGGGGAGGGGTCATGGTGAGCAGGTGAGTGTGGGGGAGGGGTCACAATGAGCAGATGTGTGTGGGGGAGGGGTCACAGTGAGCAGGTGTGTGTGTGGAAGGGTCACAGTGAGCAGGTGTGTGTGGGGGAGGGCACACAGTGAGCAGGTGTGTATGGGGGAGGGGTCACAGTGAGCAGGTGTGTGTGGGGGAGGGGTCACAGTGAGCAGGTGTGAGTGGGGGAGGGGTCACAGGGAGCGTGTGAGTGTGTGGGGGAGGGGTCACAGTGAGCAGGTGTGTGGGGGGGAGGGGTCACAGTGAGCACTTGTGTGTGGGGGAGGGAACACAGTGAGCAGGTGTGTGTGGGGGAGGGGTCACAGAGAGCGTGTGAGTGTGTGGGGGAGGGGTCACAGTGAGCAGGTGTGCGTGGGGGAGGGGTCACAGTGAGCAGGTGTGTGTGGGGGAGGGGTCACAGTGAGCAGATGTGTGTGGGGGAGGGGTCACAGTGAGCAGGTGTGTGTGGGGTAGGGGTCACCGTGAGCAGGTGTGGGGGGGAGGGGTCACAGTGAGCAGGTGTGTGTGGGGGAGGGGTCACAGTGAGCAGGTGTGGGGGGGAGGGGTCACAGTGAGCAGGTGTGTGTGTAGGAGGGGGTCACATGGAGCGGGTGTGTGGGGGGGAGGGGTCACAGTGAGCAGGTGTGGGGGGGAGGGGTCACAGTGAGCAGGTGTGTGTGTAGGAGGGGGTCACATGGAGCGGGTGTGTAGGGGGGAGGGGTCACAGTGAGCGGGTGTGTGTGGGGGAGGTGTCACAGTGAGCAGGTGTGTGTGGGGGAGGGGTCACAGTGAGCAGGTGAGTGTGGGGGAGGGGTCACAGTGAGCAGGTGTGGGGGGGAGGGGTCACAGTGAGCAGGGGTGTGTGGGGGAGGGGTCACAGTGAGCAGGTGTGTGTGGGGGAGGGGTCACAGTGAGCAGGTGTGTGTGGGGGAGGGGTCACAGTGAGCAGATGTGTGTGGGGTAGGGGTCACCGTGAGCAGGTGTGGGGGGGAGGGGTCACAGTGAGCAGGTGTGTGTGGGGGAGGGGTCACAGTGAGCAGGTGTGTGTGGGGGAGGGGTCACAGTGAGCAGGTGGGTGTGGAGGAGGTGTCACAGTGAGCAGCTGTGTGTGAGGGAGGGGTCAAGGTGAGCAGGTGTGTGTGGGGGAGGGGTCACAGTGAGCAGGTGTATGTGGGGGAGGGGTCACAGTGAGCAGGTGTGTGTGGGGGAGGGGTCACAGTGAGCAGGTGTGTGTGGGGGAGGGGTCACAGTGAGCAGGTGTGTGTGGGGGAGGGGTCAAGGTGAGCAGGTGTGTGTGGGGGAGGGGTCACAGTGAGCAGGTGTGTGTGGGGGAGGGGTCACAGTGAGCAGGTGTGTGTGGGGGAGGGGTCACAGTGAGCAGGTGAGTGTGGGGGAGGGGTCACAGCGAGCGAGTGTGTGTGGGGGAGGGGTCACAGCGAGCAGGTGAGTGTGGGGAAGGGGTCACGTTGAGCGGGTGTGGGTGGGAGTGGTCAATGTGAGCAGGTGTGTGTGGGGGAGCGGTCACAGTGAGCAGGCGTGGGGGTTGGGATGGGTCACAGTGAGCAGGTGTGTGTGCGGGAAGGGTCACTGTGAGCAGGTGTGTGCGAGGGGTGAGGTCACAGTGAGCAGGTGTGTGTAGGGGAGGGGTCACGTTGAGCAGGTGTGTGTGGGGGAGGGGTCACGTTGAGCAGGTGTGTGTGGGAGTGGTCACTGTGAGCAGGTGTGTTGTGGGGAGGGGTCACTATGAGCAGGTGTGTGGGGGGGAGGGGTCACAGTGAGCAGGCGTGGGGTGGGAGTGGTCACTGTGAGCAGGTGTGTAGGGGGGAGGGGTCACTATGAGCAGGTGTGTGGGGGGGAGGGGTCACTGTGAGCAGGTGTGTAGGGGGGAGGGGTCACTGTGAGCAGGTGTGTAGTGGGGAGGGGTCACTGTGAGCAGGTGTGTCGTGGGGAGGGGTCACAGTGAGCAGGTGTGTGGGGGGGAGGGGTCACAGTGAGCAGGTTTGAAGTGGGGAGGGGTCACTGTGAGCAGGTGTGTAGTGGGGAGGGGTCACAGTGAGCAGGTGTGTGGGGGGGAGAGGTCACAGTGAGCAGGTGTGTGGGGGGGAGGGGTCACAGTGAGCAGACGTGGGGTGGGAGTGGTCACTGTGAGCAGGTGTGTGGGGGGGAGTGGTCACTGTGAGCAGGAGTGTGGGGGGGAGTGGTCACTGTGAGCAGGTGTGTAGTGGGGAGGGGTCACTGTGAGCAGGTGTGTAGTGAGGAGGGGTCACTGTGAGCAGGAGTGTGGGGGGGAGTGGTCACTGTGAGCAGGTGTGTAGTGGGGAGGGGTCACTGTGAGCAGGTGTGTAGGGGGGAGGGGTCACTGTGAGCAGGTGTGTAGGGGGGAGGGTTCACTGTGAGCGGGTGTGTAGGGGGGAGGGGTCACTGTGAGCAGGTGTGTCGTGGGGAGGGGTCACTGTGAGCAGGTGTGTGGGGGGGGAGGGGTCACTGTGAGTAGGTGTGTAGTGGGGAGGGGTCACTGTGAGCAGGTGTATAGTGGGGAGGGGTCACTGTGAGCAGGTGTGTAGGGGGGAGGGGCCACTGTGAGCAGGTGTATAGTGGGGAGGGGTCACTGTGAGCAGGTGTGTAGGGGGGAGGGGCCACTGTGAGCAGGTGTGTAGTGGGGAGGGGTCACTGTGAGCAGGTGTGTAGTGGGGAGGGGTCACTGTGAGCAGGTGTGTAGTGGGGAGGGGTCACTGTGAGCAGGTGTGTAGGGGGAGGGGCCACTGTGAACAGGTGTGTAGTGGGGAGGGGTCACTATGAGCAGGTGTGTAGTGGGGAGGGGTCACTGTGAGCAGGTGTGTGGGGGGTAGGGGTCACTGTGAGCAGGTGTGTAGGGGGGAGGGGGTCACTGTGAGCAGGTGTGTAGTGGGGAGGGGTCACTGTGAGCAGGTGTGTAGCGGGGAGGGGTCACTGTGAGCAGGTGTGTAGGGGGGAGGGGTCACTGTGAGCAGGTGTGTAGTGGGGAGGGGTCACTGTGAGCAGGTGTGTAGCGGGGAGGGGTCACTGTGAGCAGGTGTGTAGGGGGGAGGGGTCACTGTGAGCAGGTGTGTAGTGGGGAGGGTTCACTGTGAGCAGGTGTGTGGGGGGGAAAGAGGAGATAAACCAACACAACCAAACGGAAGCTCTATGGAGCTTTGAGAATTCTTACCACTTGCTCCATTCCTCCATCCATGTAGCGTGCACGTCAATAAGTTTTTAAGTGTGTTCATGAGCTCCCAGGCTGCCTGTAATTTCTGCGGTCTAGAGGAGTCCGTGTTCCATGTCTATGTTGACTGTGTCAGGTTACAGCCCCGATTCCAATATTTGAAAGGGCCGCTCCTCAATTTCTGGTTGCACTTCAGTCCCACGCTCCTGATCTTTGGGCACCCTGTGCGGAGGGGAACGGGTAGGTCCGAGGGCCTCCTCGTAGGACTGCCCCTGGGCACGGCCAAGGGTGCCATTAGCCGGTCCAGGCAGCGGGCGGTCGAGGGGGTCATTCAGCCTGACTGCCTGCCTCTCTTCCACGGTTACATCCGGGCCAGGGTGTCCTGGAGATGGAGCACACGGTGTCCACCGGTACGCTCGCGGCCTTCCGCGAGAGGTGGGCGCCGGAGGGACTGGAGTGCATCATCACCCACGGCAACCAAATTTTAATTTGAACCACTTGTCTAAAGTTTAATTTGTTTAAGTTTGTCGGTTTTAGTGCCTCCCCCACCCCCGCTTTTAGCCAGGGGCACTTGTATCATTTGTATTTCTGGAGTCCTCAAAAAAAAACAAGGGGGCACTTGCTTGAAAGCTTTTGGAGTGTGACCTCCCCTTTAACCAGGGGGCACTTGATTTAATAATTTATGTTTTCACAGATACAACTCAAAATAGTTGTAGCTTGCATGTTTCTTTTAACTGAATGTCGGCCTTCCATTCCATGAAACTTCCATCATCCTTTGCTGCACCTGCCACATAAGTCCCTGAAAAGGAACGGTTCTTCAAATGTTGCCCCTTTGTTTTGTGGCTAGCTTGCATCACAAAAACCATTATGCCAAATGCAGCAAGAAGCATGCCCCCTTTAAGGCTGAGCAGCAGTCCTTTAAGAACTGCTGCCTTGCCAAACATTCCTCCCCAGCCAGCCAATCCTGCTCTGCCTTAGCTCTCAGCAACCATTTCCGAAGTACCTGGAGTCTATCCCAATTAGGGAGCAGGGTGAGCCTCACAAGTGGGACTAGCCCTGCCCTTTACAGGCACAAAAACACCTGGAGTACTGCGTGCAGTTTTGGTCTCCTTATTTAAGGAGGGATATACTTGCATTGGAGGAAGTTCAGTGAAGGTTCACTAGGTTGATTCCTGAGATGAGGGGGTTGTCTTATGAAGATAGATTGAGCAGGTTGGGCCTATACTCATTGGAGTTTAGAAGAATGAGAGGTGATCTTATTGAATCGTATAATATTCTGAGGGGGCTCAACGGGGTAGCTGCAGAGAGGATGTTTCCCCTCGTGGGGGAATCTAGAACTAGGGGGCATAGTTTCAGAATAAGGGATCGCTCATTTAAAATGGAAATGAGGAGGAATTTCTTCTCTCAGATGGTGGTGAATCTTTGGAATTCTCTGCCCCAGAGAGCTGTGGAGGCTGGGTCATTGATTATATTTAAGGCGGAGATAGACAGAGTTTTCAATGATAAGGGAGTCAAGGGTTATGTGGAGCGGGCAGGGCCAAGATCAGATCAGCCATGATCTTATTGAATGGCAGAGCAGGCTCGAGGGGCCAGATAGTTTACTCCTGCTCCTATTTCTTATGTTCTTTTGTTCAAAAATACCAACATCATCTTTTTGGTGCGCACATGCCTATCTGTATCTGTTTATCTATACGTATCTATGCACTGCAGTTTTAATCTATCTATCTATCTATCTATCTATCTATCTATCTATCTATCTATCTATCTATCTATCTATCTATCTATCTATCTATCTATCTATCTATCTGTCTATCCATCTTATGTATCTGTATCTATTATTTTGCTATGTCATTTTTTTATTCATTTCTGTGATGTGGGCATCGCTGGCAAGGCCAGCATTTATTGCCCATCCCTAATTGCCCTTGAGAAGATGGTGATGAGCCGTCTTTTTGAACCGCTGCAGCCCGTATGGTGAGAGTACTTCCACAGTGCTGTTAGCGAGGGATTTCCAGGATTTTGTCCCAATGACGATGAAGGAACGGCCGCTATACTTCCAAGTCAGGATGGTGTGTGACTTGGAGGGAAACATGGAGGTGGTGGTGTTCCCATGTGCCTGTTGCCCTTGATCTTCTAGGTGTAGAGGTCGCGGGTTTGGGAGGTGCTGCCGAAGAAGCCTTGGCGAGATTCTGGAGTGCATCTTGTAGATGGTACACACTGCAGACAGGGTGCGCTGGTGGTGGAGGGAGTGAATGTTGAAGGTGGTGGATGAGGTGACAATCAAGAGGGCTGCTTTGTCCTGGATGGTGTCGAGCTTCTTGAGTGTTGTTGGAGCTGCACTCATCCAGGCAAGTGGAGAGTATTCCATCATACTCCTGACTTGTGCCTTGTAGATGATGGGAAGGCTTTGGGGAGTCAGGAGGGGAGACACTCGCCACAGAATACCCAGCCTCTGACCCGCTCTTGTCACCACAGTATTTATGTGGCTGGTCCAGTTAAGATTCTGGTCAATGGTGACCCCCAGGATGTTGATGGTGGGGGATTCGGCGATGGTAATACTGTTGAATATCAAGGGTCGGTAGTTAGACTCTCGCTTGTTGGAGATAGTCATTGCCTGGCACTTGTGCGGTGCAAATGTTACTTGTCACTTATCAACTCAAGCTGTATCTATGCATCTGTCTGTGTCAATCTGTCTGTATCTATCCATCTATTTGCCTGTATAGATCGGTCTGTATCTAAGTATCTGTCCGCATCGATCTAGCTACCTATCTGTTTCTATCTTCATGTATATCGTTATTTATTTCTATATTTCTATTTACTTATCTGTATCTGTGTTTCCATCTATCTATCTGTGTCTTTATATCTATATCTATCTGTATATCTATATCTACATTACAACAGTGACTACATTTTATTGGCCGTAAAGCGCTTTGGGACGTCCTGAGGTCATGAAAGGTGCTATGATCACACTCAGGCCAACCTCCCCAGCATCGAAGCACTGACCACGCTCGATCAGCTCCGATGGACGGGCCACATCGTCCGCATGCCCGATACTAGACTCGCAAAACAAGCGCTCTACTCAGAGCTCCGACACAACAAGCGAGCCCCAGGTGGGCAGAGGAAACACTTCAAGGACATCCTCAAAGCCTCCTTGAAAAAGTGCAACGTCCCCACCGCTACCTGGGAATCCCTGGCCTAAGACCTCTCAAAGTGGAGGAGAAGGCGCTGAACACCTCGAGTCTCTTCACCGGGAGCTCGCGGAAGCCAAGCACAAACAATGGAAGGAGCTCATGACAACCCAAGCACCCCACCCACCCATCGCTCCAACCACCGTCTGCCCCACCTGTGACAGAGATTGTAGGTCACGCATTGGTCTCATCAGTCACCTGAGAACTCATATTAATGTGGAAGCAAGTCATCCTCAACTCCAAGGGACTGCCTAAGAAGAAAAAGAAGTCTTTCTTTATCTATCTGTATATCTATTTATCTGTATAATCTCTGTATATCTATCTGTATCTCTATCAATCACCTTGTAAAATAGAGACATGGGGCTCAATTTTCGCCAGTGATTTGCGTCGTTTTTTTGGCCTAAATTAAAAAATCCAAGTTTCCCCAACCTTTGTGCGCCAGCGTAACTCAGTTAGTTACAAGTTTTTTAGGTTCGTTTTTATTTGCGTAACTTACAAGAAACTTTTAATTTGAGAACAGTTACAACAGTAACTACAATGATAACAACAACAACAACAACAGCAGCAAAGAACGGCTGCACCCATCTCTCCTCCACCTTATTCTAAGACCACCCGCTCGCTTGGTCTTGGTGACTCCACCCCTGCCCACAGGCGGTGGCACAGCGTTTCTCAGGTTGGTACCAAGCTTATTCTTTCGAACATCTCGGGTAATGTGCACTTCTTGAGGGTGGGGGAGGGGGGGGGGGGGCAGGCGGTAATGTGGAAGGCCCGACTTGGGCCTCTTCAGAGACTGGTCTTGGAATTGGAGTGGGGGTGGCAGTTGATTCTGTCAATGGGCGCAAGGTCTGGGCATGTTCCCTTATTGCAGCAGCTAACTCCGACATTCCCTCCCTCATGTGCCCTGACAGTGTTTGAACTACCTGTGACATTCCCTCCCTCATGTTCGCCGGCAATGTGTCAACTACCTGTGACATTCCCTCCCTCATGTGCACCAACATTGTTTCAGCAGTCTGAAACATTCCCTCCCTCATGTTCCCGGACAGTATTCCCATTTCTTGTGAGAGTGTTGTTACTTCTCCTGACAGTTCCAATATCTCATCACCCAACTGATGGTATCTAGGGGTGATCGGGTAAGGTCAATGCTCTCCGCACTCAATGACATCATCTGAAGCATATCTGTTAGATCCTTCGCCTCTTGGAGAGCGCTGTCGAGCTCTCCTTTCCCTCCTCACCCTGGGTGTGCCTCGCTGCACCCCATGGGACCCGTAGCCTGGGACAGTGGGGCCCTGGGTGTGCCTCGTTGCACCCCACTGGGACGCGCAGCCTCGGACAGTGGGGCCCTGGGTGTGCCTCGCTGCACCCCACTGGGACCTGCAGCCTCGGACAGTGGGGCCCTGGGTGTGCCTCGCTGCACCCCACTGGGACCTGCAGCCTCGGACAGTGGGGCCCTGGGTGTGCCTCGCTGCACCTCACTGGGACCTGCAGCCTCGGACAGTGGGGCCCTGGGTGTGACTCGCTGCACCCCACTGGGACCTGCAGCCTCGGACAGTGGGGCCCTGGGTGTGCCTCGCTGCACCCCACTGGGACCTGCAGCCTCGGACAGTGGGAGACCATGGAATGTCCCAGCAACACTCGTACCACTCAGGGAAGGGGCTGGCACTTCAATGGGCAGCACCTACACCTCCTCCAGAGTGAGTACAGCAGTGGGGGCTTCATCCATCCCCTCCCCCTCCCCCTCGCCCCCATGCTCTTGGTCTGGAAGGTGGGATTGGAAGATGTTCTCCTCTTCAGGCTCGCCCGTGTCTGAATCTTCTTCTGCATCGTCAGGGTTAGCCTCAAGTTCTGCAAAATATAACAGAGCAGACCATTGGTTATCAGCAGAGGAGGGGGCAGGGTGGGTGACATGAGTAGGCTCACACAGGCCAGGCAGCAGGCTGATTTGAAGGACCACGATGAATGATAGCACATTGCATCAACCGAAGCGTAGCTGACGGAGACATCCCCATGAACCGAAGCATGGCTAGCCCGCGCAGTACTTAACACTTAGCAAAGCCAGACTGTGGAATTTTCAGGACTTACCCTCTCCCTCGAGTGAGGGCCCAGCTTGTGCAGTGGTGGTTGCTTTTCTCCAGGCAGCGACCCATCAAATCAGCGACCCTCTCTTCCAAGGGTGTCAGTGGCTGCAGATTTGCCGGGCCTCCTCCTGTTCGGGTTCTTTCTCATTTGTTTTGTGCCACCTTCCTCTGCAAAGATGAAAATGTAACTTTTTAGAGACGGTGTATTTCTGCTGGACATATACAGCTGGTCACATTTACAATTGCAATTCCAGTGAATAAATGAAAATATTACTTACACTAACTACTTGACCAAGGTCCTGCCACTTCTTTTTGCACTGGCCTCCAGGCCTCGGGGCGATCACCATTGCACAGTAATCTTCTGCAAGTTGGTTCCAGCGTTTCTTCATTTCTTTTGCCGAAACTTTTATGTGACCTCTGCTGGTGTCCAGCTCGTGCCATCTGGCCTCAATCACCGTAACTACTGCCTCCACTTCGTCCTGTGAGAACTTCTTGGTCCTTGAGCCGCGTTGCATCTTGTATTGCAGCTCCAATTTTTCCAATGAGAATTAAAGTTCTCACACACAACTGGACTGGCCAAATTTTAGGGAGCTGCACTGGGCATGTGCGCCCATAGCAGTCACGTCAAAAATGTCCTTTTTTTTTATTGCGCATGCGCAGAAGGGGCGGAGCATCGCTTTTTCGGCACAGACATTAGGCTCCCCGCCACCCCCCCCCCCGCCCCCCCCCCCGAGGCTACAGGATAGGCTGCGCGGCGCCAATTAAAAAAAAATAAAACGGGGAAACTTGCTACTTATTTTTTGGATTAGACGGGGCCAAAAAAAACGGGCGTAACTCTGACAATACGCCAAAAAACGGCATTGGGGAAAATTGAGCCCCGCGGATACAGATTTCTCTGTGGCCTTGACGGGCAAGCCACAGGCATCTGCTGGTACGATTGTACGAGCACATGTGACGTGTCAGCTCAGCCCCACTAACACCCGTTGAAAGGACACGAGGTCTCTGGTGATACTCAGCTCTTGTTTACATCACTGGCCCTTAGCAGATGGATAGTGACATGGAGGTCATATCCTTTCCCCGCCCTGCAGGCACGCAGACTGCCAGGACAGTGCCCACATCTGTGTTCAACGGCACACCATCCCCTATAGAGCCAGTCCTAATTACCGATAAATTATTCATCGAGCCCCCCCGCTCGTCCAGGTGTCATCCCGCACAGCAACAAAACATTCCTGGCAAATTTCCCAAGGAGCCAATTGCCGCAGAATTAAACAGCAACCACCGAAAGCTGACAGGGAGATGAATAGATTCATTTAAAAGGCTGGAGAAGAAGAGTGGAATAACAAAGAGAAACAAATTCCCTTTCCGTACTCACCTTCGCCAACCCTCCGGGAGGGCGCTGAGCACCTCGAGTCTCGTCGCCGAGAGCACGCAGAAGGCAAGCGCAGGCGGCGGAAGGAGCGTGCGGCAAACCAGACTCCCCACCCACCCTTCCCTTCAACCGCTGTCTGTCCCACCTGTGACAGAGACTGTAATTCCCCTATTGGACTGTTCAGTCACCTGAGGACTCAGTTTTAGAGTGGAAGCAAGTCTTCCTCGATTCCGAGGGACTGCCTATGATGATGATGATGATCTCCCCCCGCAATCATTTACCACCCCACCCCCCCGCCCCCCGCCCATCCCCCCCCCCCCCCCCCATCCCCCGGCCCCCTCCTCTCCTGAAAGCATCGACACATCCTGGGCTATGGTTTCACAGTTGCCCACACTTTGACTGCAGGGCCCTTCTGCACGCGTGATGAAGCTATTCCACCATGAAGGCAAGTCAAGGCGCGGTCTTGCTCCCTGCCTATGTCATTCGTTGGATATATTCAAAAAGGAGTTAGATGTGGCCCTTACGGCTAAAGGGATCAGGGGGTATGGAGAGCAGGCAGGAGTGGGGTACTGAAGTTGCATGATCAGCCATGATCATATTGAATGGTGGTGCCGGCTCGAAGGGCCGAATGGCCTGCTCCCGCACCTGTTTTCTATGTTTCTATGTTTCTATGTCCATACGTGCACACGTCAATACCAAACAATCAGGAACTGGGGATCAGCCCAGGGGCATTGCCGGAAATGCTCGCAATCCTGCTTCAGCCGAGATCCGGAGATTCAGCCTGGACGAGATTGAAACGGAGATTTACGAGGATGTTGCCAGGATTGGAGAATCTTAGCTATGAGGAAAGATTGGATAGGCTGGGTTTGTTTTCTTTGGAACAGAGAAGGTGGAGGAGAGACCTATTTGAGGTGTGTAAAATTATGAGGGGCCTAGATAGAGTGGATAGGAAGGATCTATTTCCCTTAGCTGAGGGGGTCAACAACCAGGGGTCATAGATTTAAAGTAGGAGGTTTAGAGGGGATTTGAGAGGAAATTTCTTCACTCAGAGAGTGGTGGGGGTCTGGAACTCACTGCCTGAAAGAGTGGTAGAGGCAGAAACCCTCACATATTTAAACAGTACTTGGATGTATATTTGAAGTGCTGTAACCTACAGGCCACGGACCTAGAGCTGGAAAGTGGGATTAGGCTGGGTAGCTCTTTGTCGGCCGGGGCGGACACAATGGGCCGAAATGGCCTCTTTCCGTGCTGTAATTTTCTCTGGTTCTATGATAGCGGAGAGCTTCTGATAAAGAAATAAAGAAATAACTTACATTTCTATAGCGCCTTTCAAGACCCCAGGATGTCCCTAAGCCAATGAAGTAGTTCTTAATTGTTTGCCCACAGCAAGCTCCCACAAACAGCAATGTGATACGGACCAGATCATCTGTTTTTTTGTTATGCTGATTGAGGGATAAATCAGCATAAATCGGAATAGCGCCGTAGGATCTATTACGTCCAGCTGAGAGAGCAGACGGGACCTCGGTTTAACATCTCATCCAAAAAGCGGCATCTCCGACAGTGCAGCACTCCCTCAGCACTGCACTGGGAACATCAGCCTGGGTTTGGTCTCTTTAAACTCTCAGTGAAATGCCTGAATTGGGTATGACAGAGCTGTGGTGGACCCTGTCTGTTGGAAACTGATGGCAATTGTCTCTAATCTGGGTGGCAGAAGGACGTCTGTTTGAGGGGCCGCTGATGGATGTTGCTGTTTCCCTGGATTAGGCAGCAGATGGGGGAATGGGAGGGAGGGGATTAATAGCAGCTCCAAACAGGATAATCATAGGCTCGGGCACGGAGTGCTCTCTGAACCAGCCCCTGAGAACGTCTGATCTATTTAAAGGGTTGGAAAAAAAGAAAGACTTGCATTTATATAGCGCCTTTCACGACCACCCACCGGACGTCTCAAAGCACTTTGCAGCCAATGACATGCTTTTGGAGTGTAGTCACTGTTGTAATGTGGGAAACGCGGCAGCCAATTTGCGCACAGCAAGCTCCCACAAACAGAAATGCGATAATGACTGGATAATCTGTTTGGTTTTGTTGATTGAGAGATAAATATTGACCCAGGACACCAGGGGTAACTCCTCTGCTCTTCTTCAAAATTGTGCCTTGGGTTCATTTACATCCACCTGAGAGCAGGTTTAATGTCTCATTCGAAAGACAGCACCTCCGACAGTGCAGCACTCCCTCACTGGGAGTGTCAGCCTAGATTTTTTTTGTGCTCAAGTGCCTGGAGTGGGGCTTGAACCCACAACCTTCTGACTGAGAGGCAAGTGTGCTACCCACTGAGCCACTGGCTGGCACTGTAAACAAGGTGGGCTCGTGTGGGACGCCCGTTTTATACCCTCCCGATGGAACGACAATGTACATAAAACGGAGCAGGGTGTAAAGTGGGCAGCTGACCCTCCTCCCTCCTCCACACTGCCCCCACCCCACCCCCACAACCCCGCAACCCGTTTCCGTCAGGTGGATTAGGTTTTTAAATTCCATTCTTTATTTTCAAATCCTTCCACTGCCTCGCCCCTCCCTATCTCTGTAATCTCCTTCAGCCTCACAACCCCCCGAGATGTCTGCGTTCCACCAATTCTGCCCTCCTGAGCATCCCTAATTATAATCGGCCAACCATCGGTGGCCGTGCCTTCTGTTGCCTGGGCCCCAAGCTCTGGAACTCCCTCCCTAAACCTCTCAGCCTCTCTACCTCTCTTTCCTCCTTCAAGACGCTCCTTTAAACCTACCTCTTTAACCAAGCTTTTGGTCACCTGCGCTAATTTCTACTTATGTGGCTCGGTGTCAAATGTTTATCTTATAACTTTCCTGTGAAGCGCCTTGGGACATTTTACTACGTTAAAGGCGCTATATAAATACAAGTTGTTGTTGTTGCTCAGTCATGTTGAGAAAGCGCATCCTCTTCACGTTTTTAGTCATCTGTCCTAATATCGCCATATAGCTCAGTATTAAATTTTATCGCCTTGGGATGGTTTTAGTATGTTAATGTGCTTTATTAGTGCAAGTTGTTATTGCTGATGGGTTAAAATCAGGGCTGTAGTTATCGTTGGTGTATAGTCAACCACAAGGGATGGCGGGACTGACCTATCAAGAAAGATTGGATCAACTGGGCTTGTATTCACTGGAGTTCAGAAGAATGAGAGGGGACCTCATAGAAACGTTTAAAATTCTGACGGGTTTAGACAGGTTAGATGCAGAAAGAATGTTCCCAATGTTGGGGAAGTCCAGAACCAGGGGTCACAGTCTGAGGATAAGGGGTAAGCCATTTAGGACCGAGAGGAGGAGAAACTTCTTCACCCAGAGAGTGGTGAACCTGTGGAATTCTCTACCACAGAAAGTAGTTGAGGCCAATTCACTAAATATATTCAAAAGGGAGTTAGATGAAGTCCTTACTACTCGGGGGATCAAGGGTTATGGCGAGAAAGCAGGAATGGGGTACTGAAGTTTCATGTTCAGCCATGAACTCATTGAATGGCGGTGCAGGCTAGAAGGGCTGAATGGCCTGCTCCTGCACCTATTTTCTATGTTTCTATGTTTCTATGTCCCAGCAAGAGCAAGTTAATGGTTGGGGAAGGAAACATAGAAACATAGAAAATAGGTGCAGGAGAAGGCCATTCGGCCCTTCGAGCCTGCACCACCATTCAATATGATCATGGCTGATCATGCAACTTCAGTACCCCATTCCTGCTTTCTCTCCATACCCCTTGTTCCTTTAGCCGTAAGGGCCACATCTAACTCCCTTTTGAATATATCTAACGAACTGGCCTCAACAACTTTCTGTGGTAGAGAATTCCACAGATTCACAATTCTTTGAGTGAAGAGATTTCTCCTCAGCTCAGTCCTAAATGGCTTACCCCTTATCCTTAGACTGTGACATTGAGCACAAGACCACGGGATCTTTAGCATCCACCTGAACCATTGGACACGCTCCGAATTTAATGTCTGTTCTGAATGACAAAAATCTCTAACAATATTACACTCCCGCTGTACGACACTCGAGGGTCATTGTACATTGCCAAGTCCTGGAGTGGGACTTTAACCCACAACCATCGGGCTCCAAGAGGGGCAGTGGTGGATGGAGAGTCCCGGAAAGGGGCAGTATGCAGGAGAGGGTACAGGAAGGGGAAGGAGAGAGGCAACAGTTGGCAGAGAGTAGGCTCGGGCCCCCTCCCACCCTTCTTCATCTACCCCCATCAGCATACCCTTGCACCTGTGAGCATAGGTTTGTGGAGCTGTTGCCCCCTCTTCCATTATTTGAAGGGGCAGCTCCTCAAATTCTGTTTGCACTTCAGTCCCACGCTCCTGATCTTTGGGCACCCTGTGCGGAGGGGAGCGGGTAGGCCATTAACAGGTCCAGGCAGCGGGCGGTCGAGGGGGTCGTTCAGCCCGACTGCCTGCCTCTCTTCCGCGGTTACATCCGAGCCAGGGTGTCCCTGGAGATGGAGCACGCGGTGTCCACCGGTACGCTCGTGGCCTTCTGCGAGAGGTGGGCGCCGGAGGGACTGGTGTGCATCATTGCCCCTGGCAACCAAATTTTAATTTGATTTAAGTTTCCTTTAAAGTTTTATTTGGAAATTTGTGCGTTCTGGTGCCCTGAACAAAAAGGGGGCGCTTGATTTAAAGTTATGCTCAAAAATAGTTGTGGAGCTGTTGCACTATGAGTGGCTTAGCCAGTCATGTGATGTCAATAAAACCCCGGTTATTTGACTTCAGGTTCTTCACGATGAGGTGTGCAGTTGTGAGCCTGGTGGATGAACTGGGATGAACAGTCTGATTGTTAAACCTTTGCTAATAAACCAGCTAGTTCTTTACAGCAAATGTGTAGCTGTTAATTCTTCACCAAATCATCATCATCATCGGCGATCCCTCGAATGAGGATGACTTGCTCCCACAGTAGTTCACAGATGTTTCCATGAAGGACCCGATGTTCCAGTCCTGAACTCCAGTTGAGGGGGTGGAAGATGCCTGTGTGTGGATTTTTTTAACGTGTGGTGACCGTTGTACATCAGCCACCACACGGGCTTGACAGAGCTAGGCCTTTATCCAGTGGCAAGGGTTAACCAGGATGACTGGAGACCTGCTCTGATGCACGGACCTAGTACGCGCACATATCGCAATTGCGACGGACTCGCGATGAGGGATCGTGGCTGAGATTTGGTGGGTGATCGTGACGGAGGTTTGGCGAATTGGTGCGGAGGTGCGGCGGGAGATCGTGGCAGAGGTGCGGTGAATGAGGGTACGAGGCCCAGAAGAGCCGTGGGCCCTGGGGCAGCACGGGCCAGCCCACACTACGATATGTGTGCGCACTTCAGCAAATAACCCATAAAGCAAATACACTGCAGGCATGGTAAAGAGAGAGGGAAAGTATGTAACAAGGGGTCGGAGAGGAGGGTTAGAAGAGGGGGAGTGTGTGAGCAAAGGGTAAGAGAGAAGGAAGGAGAAGGGACAAGAGAGAAGTCGGGGAGAAGGAGATTGGAAAGGAGGGTGGAGGCAGTGTGTGAGAAAGGGGTTGGAGAAAGGGAGGGTTAGGAGAGAGGGTGTGTGAGAAAGGGGTTGGAGAGGGGGAGGGTTAGGAGAGAGGGTGTGTGAGAAAGGGGTTGGAGAGGAGGAGGATTAGGAGAGAGGGTGTGTGAGAAAGGGGTTGGAGAGGGGGAGGGTTAGGAGAGAGGGTGTGTGAGAAAGGGGTTGGAGAGGGGGAGGGTTAGGAGAGAGGGTGTGTGAGAAAGGGGTTGGAGAGAGGGAAGGTTAGGAGAGAGGGTGTGTGAGAAAGGGGTTGGAGAGGGGGAGGTTTAGGAGAGAGGGTGTGTGAGAAAGGGGTTGGAGATGGGGAGGGTTAGGAGAGAGGGTGTGTGAGAAAGGGGTTGGAGAGGGGGAGGGTTAGGAGAGAGGGTGTGTGAGAAAGGGGTTGGAGATGGGGAGGGTTAGGAGAGAGGGTTTGTGAGAAAGGGGTTGGAGAGAGGGAGGGTTAGGAGAGAGGGTGTGTGAGAAAGGGGTTGGAGAGGGGGAGGGTTAGGAGAGAGGGTGTGTGAGAAAGGGGTTGGAGAGGGGGAGGGTTAGGAGAGAGGGTGTGTGAGAAAGGGGTTGGAGATGGGGAGGGTTAGGAGAGAGGGTGTGTGAGAAAGGGGTTGGAGAGGGGGAGGGTTAGGAGAGAGGGTGTGTGAGAAAGGGGTTGGAGAGGGGGAGGGTTAGGAGAGAGGGTGTGTGAGAAAGGGGTTGGAGAGGGGGAGGGTTAGGAGAGAGGGTGTGTGAGAAAGGGGTTGGAGAGGGGGAGGGTTAGGAGAGAGGGTGTGTGAGAAAGGGATTGGAGAGAGGGAGGGTTAGGAGAGAGGGTTTGTGAGAAAGGGGTTGGAGAGGGGGAGGGTTAGGAGAGAGGGTGTGTGAGAAAGGGGTTGGAGAGGGGGAGGGTTAGGAGAGAGGGTGTGTGAGAAAGGGGTTGGAGAGAGGGAGGGTTAGGAGAGAGGGTGTGTGAGAAAGGGGTTGGAGAGGGGGAGGGTTAGGAGAGAGGGTGTGTGAGAAAGGGGTTGGAGAGTGGGAGAGATAAAGGCTGGGAGAGAGAAAGTATGAAAGTAAGGGTTTGGAAAGGAGGGAGAAGGGATAGGAAAGGGGAAGAATGTGAGAAAGGGGTTGGAGAGAGGGAGAGAGAAGAGCTAAAAGGGGAATTTCATACAAAAATGCAAGAAAGAAGGAGGGAATGGAGATAGGAGGCACGGATTGCCCGTGTAGAAGGCAGACTCCTGTGTTGCTCGGTGGGGGGTTGTAGGGATGGAGAATATTACAGAGATAGGGAGGGGGCGAGGGCCATTGAGGGATTTGAGAACAAGGATGAGAATTTTTTTAATCGAGGCGTTGCTTAAGCGGGACCTTCTGACTCAGAAGCTGTCACCAACAGTCATTCTGCAGGCCCCCCTGCCCCCTCCCCTTTGTCAGGCATCAGCAAGGACACCAATCATTCAAGGCAGGGCTTCCCGTGGGATCTTGCTGTGCCAATTTGCCGCAGGCTTGACAATAAAAGCAGTCAAAGGACTCAATCTGTTTTACCTGTTCCGTTGCTGATTGGATTAAAGGGCTAATTAGGGTTAATGAGATGGTTTATTTATCAAGCTACTTCCTGGTTACCGATCCACTCCCTGCTGCAGGGAGGCACAGTTGTAATCATGCCAGCCTTTTCTTTTTTAATGACTTCTTCTACTGGTGTCAGCTGAGGCTTCAGTGGGTCGAGCTCTCGCCTTGGAGTCAGAAGGTCCCGGTTAAGCAACGCCTCGACTTTTAAAATTCTTGTCCTTGTTTTCAAATCCCTCCATGGCCCTCGCCCCTCCCTGTCTCTGTAATCTCCTCCAGCCCAACAAACCCTCCGAGACCTCAGCGATCCTCCAATTTTGGCCCCTTGAGCATCCCCGATTATAATCGCTCCACCAATAGTGGCCGTGCCTTCAGCTGCCTGGGCCCTGAGCTCTGGGATTCCCTCCCTAAACCTCTCTGCCTCTCGATACCCCCCCGCCCTCTCCTCCTTTAAGATGCTCCTTAAAACCTACCTCTTTGACCAAGCTTTTGGTCGCCTGTCCTAATATCTCCTTATGTGGCTCGGTTTCTTTGATAATGCTCGTTGGGATGTTTTACTACATTAAAGGCGCTATATTAATACAAATTGTTGTTGTTGTCATGGGATCTGTTATGTCTGTAAATGCACTTATGAACGACTCCACGAGGCAATGTGTTGTACTCATACTGTAGTGACCTTGGTCCTTTATTTGTAACTCCAGAGTGAGGCACAAGCATGGTGAGCAGCCTTTTATACTGGGTCCTGCACACCTAATCAGGTGACCCTCAGGTCTCCCACCGCAGTGCCCTCTGGTGGACAGCCTCTGCCAGAGGAGCAGGCAACCCCGGTCTCCACCAGTTGCACCCTCCAGTGGTGCCGACATAGTATATGCACAGTGTAAACCTTATTGACAGTACATCAGGTAACAAGTCTCCATCTTATGCAACTATACAGTGGCTACACAGAGAGTATAACTATAGTCTGCAGATATAATATCATCGCATCCCACTTGAGCAGAAAAGCTGGGCTAACAGTCCCAGGGCAGTACTGCGGGAGTGCTGCACTGTTGGAGGTGCCCTCTTTCGAAGCCCCAAACGACTTCTCCGGTGAAGGTAAAAGAAGAGCAGGGGAGTTGTACCCGGTGTCCTGGGGCCAATATTTATCCCTCAGCCAACCTCACGCACAACAGATTATCTGGCCATTATCACATCGCTGTTTATGGGAGCTTGCTGTGCGCACAAATTAGCTGCTGCCTTCTCGACGTTACAACAGTGACTGCACTTCAGAAGTATTTCATTGGCTGTCCTGAGGTTGTGAAAGGCACTATACAAATGCAAGCTTGGGTACACTCCACCATCGGAGGCTGGTCTTTCAATCATTACACTCGTTCTTTGGACTTCCCTTTCCCCCCCCCCCTCCCCCATTTCCTCAGAAGCCTCCGATAAGCCCTTCTCTTCTGTACTGTAAGATAGGTGATCCCCTATTTAAATGTGATTTGCTGTTACTGCTGTGCATTATTCTAATTGGGAGAACGACATCGAATAATACAGCACGAAAGTGTTATGTATGCAACCCTAGGTAACCTGTATCATACCGCCACCAGAGGGCATACCTTTTGGATTATAAGCAGGCCTCCCATGCTGTACCAACACTTTGGAGTTTGAATAAAGGAGTTAAGGCCACACTTACTCATCTACAGTATTCAGTTACATTACATTATTGTGAACATAACAGAAAGAAAGACTTGCATTTTTATAGCACCTTTCACGGCCTCAGGACATCCCAAAACGCTTCACAGCCAATGTGGGAGCTTGCTGTGCACAAATTGGCTGCCGTGTTTCCCACACTACCACAATAACACCATTTCAAAAGTACTTCATTGGCTCGAAAGTGCTTTGGAACGTCCTGAGATCGTGCAAAGTACTATATAAATGCATGGACTTTGTTGCGTTAACACATTGTGGGATACTGAATACTCACATAATTTGTGTCTTGTATATCCTTCAACATACACAATGGTCAGGCCAGAAGCTGACGGTAATTTACATATAAGAACAGAAGAAATAGGAGCAGGAGTCGGCCTTTTGGCCCCTCGAGCCTGCTCCGCCATTTAATAAGATCGTGGCTGATCTGATCATGGACTCAGCTCCACTTCCCTGCCCGCTCCCCATAACCCTTTACTCCCTTATCACTCAAAAATCTGTCTATCTCCACCTTAAATATATTCAATGACCCAGCCTCCACAGCTCTCTGGGGCAGAGAATTCCACAGATTTACAACCCTCTGAGAGAAGAAATTCCTCCTCATCTCAGTTTTAAATGGGCGGCCCCTTATTCTGAGACTATGTCCCCTCGTTTTAGTTTCCCCTATGAGTGGAAATATCTTCTCTGTATCCACCTTGTCGAGTCCCCTCATTATCTTATATGTTTCGATAAGATCACCTCTCATTCTTCTGAACTCCATTGTGTATAGGCCCAACCTACTCAACCGATCTTCATAAGCCAACCCCCCTCATCTCCAGAATCAACCGAGTGAACCTTCTCTGAACTGCCTCCAATGCAAATATATCCTTCCTTAAATACGGAGACCAAAACTGTCGGCAGTACTCCAGGTGTGGCCTCACCAATACCCTGTACAGTTGTAGCAGGACTTGCCTCCTCTCCTCCTCTCACATTGCTCTATAGCTCCATGGATGTTGTCCACCCAATGTCCAGTGCTCATTCTTCACACAGGAACCTACACAGCCAATCAATAACCCGTTCCCTGGTCCCTCCTTGTTCTCAAAGCCCTCCGCGGGCTGACTTCATGATCTAAATCCCCCTCCCTAGCCGTATGTCCCACCCGCACCTTTCGGATTGATTACTGGTCCTCCCCGGTGATTCTGGACAGGCTATTTTACCATGAAGGGCGTCACGGTGCGCCCAATCCTGCCCTTGTCCAACATCCAATCTTCCCTGCAGGCCAATGCACAGTGCAATCCCTGACTGGATGTTCCTCTTCCTGGCATAGGGGGTGCTGTGGGCAGTGAGGGCAGCCCAACTCATGCCCCCCACCTCACATTAACTGACTCGGCGCAGACGGAGGGCCGAATATGGGATCCTCGTGGCCCTCGTCCCTCAGCCAACACCACTAAGACTGTTGAATTGGTCATTTGGGCCCGAAATTGGTCAAGGCCTCTGCCCGCCCACGTGCTGCCCAAATAACCGCTGATGGCCGCCGAGGTACCTGACGGTACTCTGGGCTGGGTATTCGTCGTGAAGGTTCCTTCAAAGGTCAGCGGGCGGCAAATGAGGGACTTACGCCGCCAATCCGGGCAGCAGCGGGCGGGAGGTCTCATTCTCGGCGGCAGAGGCGCTTGCCGCCCAAGTGCCGCCGAGGATGGAGTCGAGCCCACGGAGGGTCGAAGAGCTGCAAAGAAAAATCATCGGGGAAAAAAAAAAACCCATCAGAAGACCTTCAGGGGACCTCATCCAGGCAAGTCGCTGTGGGAAAAAAAATGTTTACTAACCTTTTTTTTCAGGTTCTTCCTATTCACCGTCGGGGACAGGCCCGCCTCCTCGCGACGGTCCACTCCCCGTTCTGCCGCCGACTCTCGGCCGTCCGCTGAGGTCAGCGGGCGGTTCCCGGCGGCTCTCACCCTCCCGCCCGCTCCAGCCCCACCCCGAAAGTGGCACTGGGCGGATCTTCACGAGGAATGTCGGCGGCAGTCGGCGGTGAGTCCATCAATTTCCGGCCCACTGCCTTTTAACTGCTCTCTGGCTACTTCACACAGTTGTATCAAATTGCCGCGACTTAAGAAGGCGGCTCACCGCCATCTTCTCAGGGCAACTAGGGACGGGCAATAAATGCCGGCCTTTTTTTGCGATGCCCACATCCTGAGAACGAACCGGCAAAAAAAAAAACAACCGAACACTCCTTTAGTACCGACAGAGTGTTAGCCGAAGCTTACTGCTGGTATGGGTCTTGAACCCAACCATCCAACTCCGAGGCAATAGTCCTACCAACTGAGCCTGTGCACTCCTTACAGCGGGAAGAAGTATGACCAACCGGCTCCCTCTTGGTTGAGGTTCTGGGTAGTTGGCAGCAAGGATATTGTTGGGGTAAAAAGAAAACTTCTCTTCTTCAAGGTATAAGGAATCGACACCCGCCCGTATTCCCGCCCGTTAATGCGACCCGGAATCGTTCAGACAAAACCTCGGTTCAACCGGTTTTTATTCAAGCATGCAGGGAAAGTGTTCACGGATGAAGCTTCTAAGAACAGAGGTTTTACATCTACAGTTATATAGTTTCCAAGGTGTGAGACCCTCCTACAACCCACCAATTGGCCCACTGCTATCAGCGAAGTTACATCAGACTGGCTCAGAGTGGATCCCCCCACCTGTCCATCTCCCATCACATGTTACCCTTCCGGATTGTTCAGTGGTGTCAACTTTACCTCAGTTCCTCATGACGTGTGAATTAACCTCGCTTCCTAGGGTTTCCTAGCTATCTTCACAAACACTCCTTCAAATGTTGCTGCAATAGACTATTGACTCCCTCCTGTCCTTGGTGGATGTGTTATTCAGCACTGAATCAGTCTGTATTAAGGTTAACATAACGGATGGTTCATTAACCATCAAGCTTTGCTGTGTAGCAAGCTTTACTGCTTCCCCCCGCTTAAAACCCATTGCAAGCGAGTGTTATCTGTCTGTCTACTTCCACTTTAGTGACGTATTTTATCCCCTTACAACAACAACTTGCATTTATATAGCGCCTTTAATATCGTAAAACATACCAAGGAGCTTCACCTGTGCGTTATCAGACACAAATTGACATGAAGCCAGAGAAGGAGATATTAGGACAGGTGACTAAAAGCTTGGCCAAAGAAATAGGTTTTAAGGAGGAGAGAGAAGCGGAGAGGTTTAAAGAGGGAATTCCAGAGCTTGGAGCCAAGGCAGCTGAAGGCATAACCGCCAATTGTGGAACGAAGGAACTGGGGATGCACAAGATGCCAGAGTTGGCGGAACGCAGTGAACTCGGAGGGCTGGAGGAGGTTACAGAGTTAGTGAGAGGCAAGACCATAGAGGGATTTGAACATGAGGATTGTTATATATGCAGACTATAGATATACTCTCTGTGTAGTTACTGTCTCGTTGCATAAGATGGAGACTTGTTTACCTGATGTACTATCAATAAGGTTTACACTGTGTATATACTATGCTGGCACCACTAGAGGGTGCAACTGGTGGAGACCGGGGTTTCCTGCCCCTGTGGCAGGTGCTGTCTACCAGAGGGCACTGCAGTGGGAGACCTGAGGGTCACCTGCATAGGTGTGCAGGGCCCAGTATAAAAGGCTGCCCACCATGCTTGTGTCTCACTCTGGAGTTACGAATAAAGGACCAAGGTCACCACAGTTTGAGTACAACACATTGCCTCGTGGAGTCATTCATAGGTACATTACAGACATAACAAGGATAATAATTTAAAAATCGATACGTTGGGGGACCGGGAGCCAATGTTGGTCAGCGAGCGCACGTTGCATGTTGGTTGCTGAGTGAATGGGACTTGATGCACGTTAGGATATGGGCCTCAGTGTTTTTGTCGAGCTTAAGCTTCCACAGGGCGGAAGGCAAGAGGCCAGGCAGTGATGTTCTTTTTGGAGTGTAGTCACTGCTATAGTGCAGGAAAGGCGGCAGCCAATTTGCGCACAGCAAGCTCCCGCAGACAGCAATTTGATAATGATCAGATAAACAGTTTTTGTTATGTTGATTGCAGGATAAATATTGGCTAGGGCACTGGGGATAACTCACCTTCTCTTATTACAGTGCCATGGGATCATTTACAACCACCTGAGAGGGCAGACGGGACCTCGGTTTAACGTCTCATCCGAAAGACGGCACCTCCGACCCTGCAGCACTCCCTCAGTACCACACTGGAGGGTCAGCTGAGATTTTTGTGCTCAAGTTCCTGGAGTGGGTCTTGCACCCACAACCTTCTGACTCAGAGGCGAGGATGCTACTTCCGGTGTGGGCGGTAAAAAAGGGTTTTCAGATCGCCGGCTTCTCGCCCATTCTCAAAACACCTTGTCTCCATTTTTGAAAATGGGCGTTACCGCGAGCGATATGAAATGGGCAGTACCCTGTTAAATCTCGCTGACCTTCTGACGTAAAATGTAGCCGTCGTTAGCAACGGCATGGCAACGCTCGATTCCCGTGATTCTGGAGGTCAAGGGTCACCATGACCTGCGCAGAAGAGGAGACAGAGAGAGAGGGAGCTCAGAGGGACTGAAGGCGTGTCTGGGTGTGGTGTGGCTGCTTTGGGCGGAAGGAGGGAGACTTTAGAGCTTCACAGCAAGTAGGCAAACAAAAATTAGCTGTTACCAGCCACATATTTGCCCAAAATTTGGCCTATAATGGAGAGAGAGGAGGAGGCATCACAGCACGTTATGGAGACTGACACTGGAGAGAGCAGTGAGGTGGGAGAGGAGCACATTGGAGGCCGGGCGGTAATATTTTTTCCTGGCGTCAAGCACATGGGGAAAGTAACGCTCGGCGATAAGTTTCCGAAAAATACCTGTCAGTTTCCATTTTGTGCCAAAATGGACGCTATCTGGGCGTTTCAGTGGTAAAAAGGGCATTAAGTGGGCGTTAAGCATGCAAGAAGAGTGGGGGTTCTTGCCCCACGATTAGCAGAAGGAGGAAGACTAACCCTCTCTCACTTTGCCTAGTGATTTAGAAACACTTCCATTTAGCAATCTGCTTTAAATAGTTAACAATCCGAGTCGGAGCTCGTGCAGCATAAATAATACAATGAATTAAATAGAATTCTGGGGCGAGAATATTTCCTTAGAAGGAATTGAGTGTAAAAAGCAACAATAATCTTCAGCTCTGCTTGTCAGTGTAAATCACCCTAAGTAGCTGTTTTGTCAACAGAACATTATCCATGTATCCCTGGCTCTTTATTACAGTTCCTGCAGCTGTTCCTGGCTGATATATGCTCTCACCAATCACCATATGGGGCCTGTTGTGGTCAATACATCAACCAGTGCTTTATCCTTGAGGCTTAAAGGCCTGGGGTTTCACATTGGAGCATGACTGATGACAAGTTTTCCACCAGCATTAACAATCTCCGTTTTCACCGAACATATTGGCGTTCAGCTGACGGCTCAGTCACAGACCGTGTCAGGATCGGTCCAAGTCAGCATGGATTTATGAAAGGGAAATCATGCTTGACAAATCTTCTAGAGTTTTTTGAGGATGTAACTAGTAGAGTAGACAAGGGAGAATCAGTGGATGTGGTGTATTCAAAAGGCTTTTGATAAGGTCCAGCACAAGAGTTTGGTGTGCAAAATTAAAGCACATGGTATTGGGGGTAATGTACTGACGTGGATAGAGAACTGGTTGGCAGACAGGAAGCAAAGAGTAGGAATAAATGGGTCCTTTTCAGAATGACAGGCAGTGACTAGTGGGGTGCAGCAGGGATCAGTGCTGGGACTCCAGCTATTTACAATATACATTAATGATTTGGGTAAAGGAATTAAATGTAATATCTCCAAGTTTGCAGATGACACTAAGCTGGGTGGCAGTGTGAGCCCTTATGGCTAAAGGGATCAAGGGGTATAGAGAGGACGCAGGAATGGGGTACTAAAGTTGCATGATCAGCCATGATCATACTGAATGGTGGTGCAGGCTCAAAGGGCCGAATAGCCTACTCCTGCACCTATTTTCTATGTTTTTATGTTTCTATGTGTCAGCATCATCGGCCGTGGCTCAGTGAGCAGCGCTCTCATCTCTGAGTCATAGAGCTTTTGTGGTTCAAGTCTCACCCCAGGGACTTGAGCACACAATCTTGCCTGACACGCACTGTCGGAGGTGGTGCCTTTCGGATCAGACGACAGAACGAGGCCTCATCCGCCCTCTCAGTTGTGCATGAAACACAAAAGGTTAGTATGCAGGTACAGCAAGTGATCAGGAAGGCCAATGGAATCTTGGCCTTTATTGCAAAGGGGATGGAGTATAAAAGCAGGGAAGTCTTGCTACAGTTGTACAGGGTATTGGTGAGGCCACACCTGGAATACTACGTGCAGTTTTGGTTTCCATATTTAAGAAAGGATATACTTGCTTTGGAGACAGTTCAGAGAAGGTTCACTAGGTTGATTCCGGGGATGGGGGAGTTGACTTATGAGGAAAGGTTGAGTAGGTTGGGCCTCTACTGATTGGAAATCAGAAGAATGAGGTGATCTTATCGAGACATATAAGATTATGAGGGGCTTGACAAGGTGGATGCAGAGAGGATGTTTCCACTGATGGGGGAGACTAGAACTAGAGGGCATGATCTTAGAATAAGGGGCCGCCCATTTAAAACTGAAATGAGGAGAAATTTCTTCTCTCAGATGCTTGTAAATCTGTGGAATTCGCTGTCTCAGAGAGCTGTGGAAGCTGGGACATTGAATAAATTTAAGACCGAAATATGCAGTTTCTTAAACGATAAGGGAATAAAGGGTTATGGGGAGTGGGCAGGGAAGTGGAGCTGAGTCCATGATCTTTTCAGCCATGATCTTATTGAATGGCGGAGCAGGCTCGAGAGGCCTTATGGCCTACTCCTGCTCCTATTTCTTATGTTCTTAAGTCAGGAAAGACACTGTGTAAATAAGCTCATAAGAAATAGGAACAGGAGTAGGCCATTTGGCCCCTTGAGCCTGCTCCACCATTCAATAAGATCATGGCTGATCTGATCATGGGCTCAGCTCCACTTCCCTGCCCGTTCCCCATAACCCTTTTACTCAATTATCGCTTAAAAATCTGTCTATCTCCACCTTAAATATATTTCAATGACCCAGCCTCCACAGCTCTCTGGGGCAGAGAATTCCACAGATTTACAACCCTCTGAGAGAAGAAATTCCTCCTCATCTCAGTTTTAAATGGGCGGCCCCTTATTCTGCAAGTCTTTCTTTCTGTTATGGCCTTGAGCTCTTGCTGTACCCCAACTCAAGCACAAAATCTAGGCTGATGCTCCAGTGCAGTACTGATGGAGAGCTGCACTGTCGGAGATGCCGTCTTTTGAATAAGATGTTAAATCGAGGCCCCATTTGCGCCCTCTCAGGTGAACGTAAAAGTTCTCATGGCACTATTTCGAAGAAGAGCAGGAAAGTTATCCCCAGTGTCTGGAACCAATATTTATCCCTCAATCAACATCACTAAAACAAAAGCCAAATACTGAAGGTGCTGGAATCTGAAATAAAATCAGAAAATGCTGGAAATACTCAGTGGGTCAGGCAGCATCTGTAGAGAGAGAAACAGAGTTAATGTTTCAGGTCGACGGTCCTTTGTCAGAACTGGAAATGTTTGAAATGTAACAGGTTCTTAAGGAAGTGCCGGGGGCAGTGAAAGGGGGAGGGGAGGAAAGAACAAAAGGGAAGGTCTGTGATAGGGTGGAAGGCAGGAGAGATTAGAGAGACAAAAGGGATGATGGTCATGGGACAAGTTAGGAGACAAAAGATGATTCTAGATCGGGTGTGAATGGCGAAATAATTACCAGCTGCCGTGGGAAACGGGGGAGGGGGGGAAGGGGGGGTTTGTAAAAAAGGGGGAAAAAAAGGGAGGAAAGAACAAAATATGGGCAGAGGTCATTAAAAAACTGATTATCTGCTCGTTATCTCGTTGGTTGATTGTGGCCTTTGACAAGCGAGCCCCAGGTGGGCAGAGGAAACATTACAAGGACACCCTCAAAGCCTCCTTGATAAAGTGTAACATCCCCACCGACACCTGGGAGTCCCTGGCCAAAGACCGCCCAAAGTGGAGGAAGAGCATCCGGGAGGGCGCTGAGCACCTCGAGTCTCGTCGCCGAGAGCATGCAGAAACCAAGCGCAGGCAGCGGAAGGAGCGTGCGGCAAACCAGACTCCCCACCCACCCTTTCCTTCAACCACTGTCTGTCCCACCTGTGACAGAGACTGTAATTCCCGTATTGGACTGTACAGTCACCTGAGAACTCACTCTTAGAGTGGAAGCAAGTCTTCCTCGATTCCGAGGGACTGCCTATGATGATGATGATGATGACGGTGGTTGATTGTGGAATCTTGCGTTTCCTACATTGCAATGGCGATGACACTCCAAAAAGTACTTCGTTGGCAGTAAAGCGCTTAGAGATGTCCTGGGGACATGAAAGAGGCTGTCGAAATGCAACTTATTTCGCACTTTCTTCCTTTCTAAGATGTCTCTGCTTGGCACAGCTCCGGGCCAGCACAGCCATCAGGGGAGTGATCATCGACAGTTTTGAATTACCTCCCTGACAAAAACAATGAATCCTCGGATCATTAAAGTAATTTAGACAAGCTCGAATTGATAATTAACATTGAACCAATTTGGATAATGCAATTCAATGATTAACAGGGACAATCACAGCCAGTTTCTAATTAAATCTTGTATCGAATTGCCGTGTACCAGTAGCTTTTTCTCATCAGCTTCGAAACATTTACTGTAAAGCCCGAAAGAAACAGTGGAATCATTTTACCGTCAATAATATATTTTCAGCATTGTGGCGGGGGGGATCATAATTGGATCTTTTTTCCTTTCATTTTTGTGGACTGTGAAGCACGATCAAAATCTCTTCCTATGTCTGTAATAAAGTGCCACTTACAGTGCTCCCCAGGTCCTCGCCTGTACGAGTTGGTAAATGCACCATCAGCATTGTCTCCGTTTGATTCTTGGTCTGTGCTGACTCTGCGGATCTCAGCTGGAGGCCACTGCAAACAACAGCTACTTATATCTGCAGTGTCAGCCGTGGCTCAGTGGGTCACAAGGTTGTGGCTTCAAGTGCGGCTCCAGGGACTTAAGGCACATAGATCTAGGCTGACACTCCCATTTGCAGTGCTGTGAGAGTGCTGCACGGTCGGAGGTGCCGTCTTTCGGATGTGACCTTAATGAGGTGGGCGTAAAATATCCCATGACCACCATTTCGAAGAAGAGCAGGCGAGTTATTCCCAGTGTCCTGGCCAATATTTATCCCTCCATCAACATAACAAAAAAAATGATTATCCGCTCAGTATCACGTTGCTGTTTGTGGGAGCTTGCTGTGCGCAAATTGGATGCCGCATTTAAGGAAGGATATACTTGCATTGGAGGCTGTTCAGAGTAGGTTCACTGGGTTAACTCCAGAGATGAGGGGGTTGACTTATGAGGATTGGTTGAGTAGGTTGGGCCTATACTCATTGGAGTTCAGAAGAATGAGAGGTGATCTTATCAAAACATATAAGATAATGAGGGGGCTCGACAAGGTGGATGCAGAGAGGATATTTCCAATCATAGGAGAAACTAAAACTAGGAGACATAGTCTCAGAATAAGAGCCCACCCATTTAAAACTGAGATGAAGAGGAATTTCTTCTCCCAGAGGGTTGAAAATCTGTGCACTTCTCTGCCCCAGAGAGCTGTGGAAGCTGTGTCATTGAATATAAGGCGGAGATAGACAGATTGTTGAGTGATAAGAGAATAAAGGGTTATGGGGAGCGGGCAGGGAAGTGGAGCTGAGTCCATGATCAGATCAGCCATGATCTTATTATGAAACTATGCCCCCTAGTTCTAGATTCCCCCACGAGGAGAAACATCCTCTCTGCATCTACCTTGTCAAGCCTCAGAATCTTATAAATTTCAATACGATCACCTCTCATTCTTCTAAACTCCAATGAGTACAGGCCCAACCTGTTCAACCTTTCTTCATAAGACAACCCCTTCATCTCAGGAATCAACCTTGTGAACCTTCTCTAAACTACCTCAATTGCAAGTATATCCCTCCTTAAATAAGGAGACCAAAACTGTACGCAGTACTCCAGATGTGGCCTCACCAACGTCCTGTACATTGGAGAGATGGGAGGAGCTGGGGTTGTTCGCCTTAGAGCAAAGAAGGAGAAAGGAGAAGGAAAGACTTAAAAGAAGTTTGAAAAATTATGAGGGGATTTGATAGACTAAATAGGGAGACACTGTTTTCACTGGCAGGAAGGTCAGTAACCAAAGGACACAGATTTAAAGTGATTCACAAAAGAACCAGAGGGGGAGGTGAGGAGAATATTTTTAACGCAGCGAGTTGTTGTGATCTGGAATGCGCTGCCTGAAAGGGTGGTGAAAGCAGATTCATTAGTAACTTTCAAAAGGAATAAAAACAGAAAATGCTGGGAAGGAAATTGGATATCTACTTCAAAAGGAAACATTTGCAGGGCTATGGGGATGGGATTAAGTGGATAGCTCTTTCAAAGAGCTGGCATAGGCACAATAGGCCAAATCTCCTCCTTCTGTCCTGTAAGATTCTATGAAGAGATGAGAAGCACGAAAGACAAGCTTGAAATTGCGGATGAGCCTTGTAAAGTAAATATTCTTAATGATTCCGCACATAAACATGATAGAATCATAAACATTTAGAGCACGGAAGAAGGCCATTTCGGCCCATCGTGTCCGCACCGGCCGACCAAGAGCTACCCAGCCTAATCCCACTTTCCAGCTCTCGGTCCATAGCCCTGTAAGTTACGGCACTTCAAGTGTACATCCAAGTGCTTTTTAAATGTGGTGAGGGTTTCTGCCTCTCCCACCCTTTCAGGCAGTGAGTTCCAGACCCCCCCCATCCTCTGGGAGAAGAAATTTCCCCTCATATCCCCTCGAAACCTTCTACCAATTACTTTATGCCCCCTGGTTGTTGAGCCCTCTGCTAAGGAAAACAGGTCCTTCCTATCCACTTTATCCAGGCCCCTCATAATTTTATACACCTCAATCAGGTCTTTCCTTAGCCTCCTCTGTTACAAAGAAAACAAACCCAGCCTATCCAATCTTTCCTCATAGCTAAAATTCTCCAATCCTGGCAACATCCTCATAATTCTCCTCTGTACCCTCTCTGGTGCAATCACATCTTTCCTGTAATGTGGTGACCAAAACTGCACACAGTACTCCAGCTGTGGCCAACCTAGTGTTTTATACAGTTCAAGCATAACCTTCCCACCTCCCCCCGCCCCCCCCCCCCCCCCCCCCGTGCTCTTGTATTCTATGCTTCGGCTAATAAAGGCAAGTATCTCTCCCGTATGCCTTCTTAACCATCTTATCTATCTGGCCTGCTACCTTCAGGGATCTGTGGACATGCACTTCAATGTTCCCTTGTTACTCTACACTTCTTAGTGTCGTACCATTTATTGTGTATTCCCTTGCCTTGTTAGACCTCACCAAATGCCCTCCCTAAACAGTATGTATGAGGGAGAGTCACTGGACATTGAGGATATGCTAGAAGGTTGCTGTATAAAATAATGAGGGGCCTAGATAGAGTGAATAGGAAGGACCTATTTTCCTTAGCAGAGGGGCTAACTACCAGGGGACATCGATTTAAAGTAATTGGGGGGAGGTTTAGAAGAGATATGAGGGGAAATTGCTTCACCCAGAGGGTGGTGGGGGTCTGGAACTCACTGCCTGAAAGGGTGGTAGAGGCAGAAACCCTCACTACATTTAAAAAGTACTTGGATGTGCACCTGAAGTGCCGTAACCTACAGGGCTATGGACCAATAGCTGGAAAGTGGGATTAGGCTGGATGGCTCTTGTCGGCCGGCGCGGACACAATGGGCCGAAATGGCCTCCTTCTGTGCTGTAAATTTCTATGATTCTATGATTGGACAGAGGCTAATTGGGTGCGCATATTGAAAAGCAGCAAGATGCAGGCAACTGCAGACCCACTGTTTAACCTCACTTCTGTGCAAAATCATGGAACTGATTCTCAGAGGGATACCTGTGCAAATCATGGCCTAGTAAACTGCAGTCAACCTTACGTCAAAAGCGGCAAATCCTGCTGACCAACCTACTTGGCTTCTTTGAGGCGATGACAACCCAGCTGGACCGCTGAAAGCCCTGTGACCTAGACGTCCAAAAAGGCAGTTGACAGAAAGAAAGACTTGCATTTATATAGCGCCTTTCACGACCACCGGATGTCTCAAAGCGCTTTACGGCCGATGAAGTACTGTCGGGAGCGTAGTCACTGTTGTAATGTGGGAAACGCAGCAGCCAATTTGCGCACAGCAAGCTCCCACCAACAGCAACGTGATAATGACCTGTTAAACTGTATTTTTTGTTATGCTGATTGAGGAATAACTATTGGCCAGGACACTGGGGAATAACTCCCCTGCTCTTCTTCGAAATAGTGCCGTGGGGTCTTTAACGTAAATCTGAGAGAGAGGCAGGGCCTCGTGTTTAATGTCTCATCCAAAAGACGGCACCTCCGACAGTGCAGCACTCCCTCAGCACTGCACTGGGAGTGTCAGCCTAGATTTATGTGCTCAACTTTCTGGAGTGGGACTTGAACCCACAAACTTCTGACTCAGGCCAGTGTGCTACCCACTGAGCCACAGGTGACAAAGTTTCATATGAAAGGCTTTAGCTACACCCAAAGCTGTAGGGATTCAGGGTAAATAGTGGAATGGATAAGAAATTAGCTGAAGGGTAGAAAAGAAAGAAAGAAAGTAGGAAAATCCCTTCATAATTTTATGAATCTCGGTCAAATTAACCCTAAGTCTACACTTCTCTAAAGTGTAGAGACCCAGCTCTTTGGGCCTATCTTGGTGACTCGGATGTTTTAAACTGGGAATAAATCATCCATCCCTCCAATGTACATCTTTCCAAAGCCAAGTCCGTGCGCTGATGGGGTTCCCATAATGTTGTTAGGTCGGGAATTCCAGCTTAGTGACCCAACCACGATGAAGAAACAATGTTATATGTCCAAGTCAGAGTGGTGGTAAAACAAAATCCAGATCCTTTCAATGCCAATTGACCTCCCTGGATAACAGCATCTCAGGTTAGCCCTCTCAGGGTAAGACCCATTCAGTTCTGATCGCCACATAACCAGCGGCATAACGACCATCTATTTCCACCTCCGTAACATCGCCTGTCTCTGCCCCTGCCTCAGCTCATCTGCTGCTGAAGCCCTCATCGATGCCTTTGTAACCTCCAGACATGACTATTCCAACGCACTCTTGGCTGGCCTCCCACATTCTACCCTACATACACTTGAGATGATCCAAAACTCGGCGGCCCATGTCCTAACTCGCACCAAGTCCCGCTCACCCATCACCCCTGTGCTCGCTGATCTACATTGGCTCCCGGTTAAGCAACGCCTCAATTTCAAAATTATCATCCTTGTTTACAAATTCCTCCATGGCCTCACCCCTCCCTATCTCTGTAATCTACTTCAGCCCCACAACCTCCCGAGATATCTGCGTTCCTCTAATTCTGCCCTCTTGAGCATCCCTGATTATAATCGCTCAACCATCGGCCGTGCCTTCTGTTGCCTGGGCCCCAAGCTCTGGAACTCCCTGCCTAAACCTCTCCACTTCTCTACCTCTCTTTCCTCCTTCAAGACGCTTCTTAAAACCTACCTCTTTGACCAAGCTTTTGGTCACCTGGCTCGGTGTCAAATTTTTTTTAAATCTTGTAACACTGCTCTGAAGCACCTTGGGACATTTCACTATGTCAAAGGCGCTATATAAATACAAGTTGTTGTCTTCCCAGGTCACAACCCTTTTAGGACTGGTCCAATCAGGGTTAATCTTCTCAATCCTGATCAGTCCCCTCAAGATCCTCTCAGTCTTAACTGGTCCCCTCAGAACAGGATCCCCTCCAGATTGGTCCCCTCTGGTGGAATCCTCTCAATCCTGATTGGTCCCTTCAGGGCAAGAGCAGTCTTGACCCCGATTGGTTCCTTCATTGTTCGGAAAGCTGCCTGCCTGTGTTTTCTCACCAGCTGCAATAAATGACTCCAGTTCATTGTTTGGTTGTGAATGTGATGGATGAGGTTTGTTAATGACGGATCCAATCCTGTCAGAAGGGCTCATAACGATTGAGAAAACGAAACAAACTCCAACCAAACAAAGCAAAGCAAGTTTCAAAGTAACCGAAGCACAAAAAGACTACATAATAATGATGTGAGGTTAAGAGCACATCAAGGTGCTTTGTAACTGAATTGAGTGTTTTATTGCAATGCTATCAGTGGTGTCAAATGTAGATATACCGGCATTTCCCTCTGCTCACAATGGGAGACATTAAAATGTCAGAGAGGGACTAGCTTCATAAATCACGGGGATGGCAGACGAGGAGGCGAGCGGACTCCATCAGAAACCAACAGACCCCTCTGGGACCACCGCCGCAGGCAATGATAGGGGCAGCTATCACACAGCCACTCGGGTGCTTAATGATTGGCAAGACAGATTGCGAATGGGGTTTTAATTTAGATGTATGCTTTGCTGGATTAAAGACTATAAAATCACAAACCATCACACAATAGACCAGAGTGTTCAGTTCCACGCTCCACCAGAAGGGAATATTGTAATCTTAAACGTCTTTGTTTTGAGCTCATTAGATTGAAGGTAATCCTGCTGGGAGTATGGTTGCTGTGAATGTGAGATATTTGTGCTCACCAAGGTCAGATCAATGGCAAGCATCAGGCTATTTTTTTTAATGAAAGGCAAGAATGTGAGATTTCAAGGATTGAACATAAGAACATAAGAAATAGGAGCAGGAGGTCGGCCATTTGGCCCCTCGAGCCTGCTCCGCCATTCAATAAGATCATGGCTGATCTGATCTTGGCCTCAGCTTCCCTGCCTGCTCCCCATAACCCTTGACTCCCTTATCGCTCAAAAATCTGTCTATCTCCACCTTAAATATATTCAAAGACCCAGCCTCCACAGCTCTCTGGGGCAGAGAATTCCAAAGACTCACGATTCTCGGAGAGAAGAAATTCCTCCTTACCTCCGTTTTAAATGGGCAGCCCCTTATTCTGAAACTATGCCTCCCTAGTTCTAGATTCCCCCACCAGGAGAAACATCCTCTCTGCATCTACCCTGTCAAGCCCCCTCAGAATCTTGTACGTTTCAATAAGATCACCCCTCAGTCTTCTAAACTCCAATGAGTATTGGCCCAACCTGCTCGACCTTTCTTCATAAGACAAGCTATTCATTATGCCATGATTCTTCCCCAATGGTTCGGTGGTGAGATAGATTGCTGGGTCCGTTAATCAGCCTCACAGAAAAGCAAGATGCCGTGTTTTCTATCCCACTCTGTTGTCTGGTGATCTTCGTGCCTCGTGGGCTAGAGAAGGAAAAAATATTTAGCTGGGATGCCTGCTTCTCATCACTGCTCAATCCTGCTTTAAAGTATGTCCTTAGAGCAGAGAAGGCCAAGAGGACCAGTTGTGATGAAGGGTCATCGACCTGAAACGTTAACTCTGTTTCTCCCTCTGCAGATGCTGCCCGACCTGCTGAGTATTTCCAGGACTGTCTGTCTCCCCCACCTGTGCCAGAGACTGTATCGGACTGTACATCATCATCATCATCATAGGCATTCCATCGAAATCGAGGAAGACTTGCTTCCACTCTAAAAGTGAGTTCTCAGGTGACTGAACAGTCCAATACAGGAATTACAGTCTCTGTCACAGGCGGGACAGACAGTGGTTGAAAGAAAGGGTGGGTGGGGAGTCTGGTTTGCTGCACGCTCCTTCCGCTGCCTGCGCTTGGTTTCTGCATGCTCTCGGCGACGAGACTCGAGGTGCTCAGCGCCCTCCCGGATGCTCTTCCTCCAGTTAGGGCGGTCTTTGGCCAGGGACTCCCAGGTGTCGGTGGGGATGTTGCATTTTATCAGGAAGGCTTTGAAGGTGTCCTTGAAACATTCCCTCTGCCCACCTGGGGCTCGTTTGCTGTGTAGGAGTTCCGAGTAGAGCGCTTGCTTTGGGAGTCTCGTGTCCGGCATGCAGACAATGCGGCCCGCCCAACGGACTGTACAGTCATGAGAGTGGAAGCAAGTCTTCCTCGATTTCAAGGGACTGCCTATGATGATGATGATGATTTCCAGCAGTTTCTGTTTTTATTTAAGGTTAAGAGGACATTTGATAGAGATGTTCAGAATCACGCAGGGTTTTGATAGAGCGGATAGGGAGAAATTATTTCCACTGGCAGAAGGGTCGGTAATCAGAGGACACGGATTTAAGGTGATTGGCAAAAGAACCAGAGAATATGAGGAAACATTTTTTACACAGCGAGTTGTTGCGATCTGGAATGAACTGCCTGAGGTCAAGATCAGATCAGCCATGATCGTATTGAATGGCGGAGCAGGCTTGGGAGGCCCAATGGCCTATTCCTGCTCCTATTTCTTATGGTCTTATGAAAGGGTGGTGGAAGCAGATTCAATACTAACATTCAAAAGGGAACTGGATAAATACTTGAAAATTACAGGGTTACGGGGAAAGAGCAGTGGGGAAGTAGGATGAATTGGATAGCTCTACCAAAGTATCGGTACGATCACCCGAATGGCTACCTTCTGTACTGTATTCTATGATTCTATAAGAAATAGGAGCAGGAGTAGGCCACTTGTCCCCTCGAGACTGCTCCGCCATTCAATAAGATCATGGCTGATCTGATCATGGACTCAACTCCAGTTCCCCGCCCGCTCCCCATAACCCGTTACTCCCTTATCACTCAAAAATCTGTCTATCTCCGCCTTAAATATATTCAATGTCCCAGCCTCCACAGCTCTCTGGGGCAGAGAATTCCACAGATTTGCAACCCTCTGAGAGAAGAAATGTCTCCTCATCTCAGTTTTAAATGGGCGGCTCCTTATTCTAAGACTATGTGGAAACATCCTCTCTGCATCCACCTTGTCGAGCCCCCTCATTATCTTATATGTGTCAATAAGATCACCTCTCATTCTTCTGAACTCCAATGTGTATAGGCCCAACCTACTCAACCTATCCTCATAAATCAACCCCCTCATCTCTGGAATCAACCGAGTGAACCTTCTCTGAACAGCCTCCGATGCAAGTATATCCTTCCTTAAATACGGGGACCAAAACTGTACGCAATACCCTAGGTGTGGCCTCACCATTACCCTGTACAGTTGTAGCAGGACTTCTCTGCTTTTATACTCTATCCCCCTTGCAACAAAGACCAACATAGAAACATAGAAACATAGAAAATAGGTGCAGGAGTAGGCCATTCGGTCCTTCGAGCCTGCACCACCATTCAATAAGATCATGGCTGATCATTCCTTCAGTACCCCTTTCCTGATTTTTCTCCATACCCCTTGATCCCCTTAACCGTAAGGGCCATATCTAACTCCCTAATGAATATATCCAGTGAACTGGCATCAACAGCTCTCTGCGGCCGGGAATTCCACAGGTTAACAACTCTCTGAGTGAAGAAGTTTCTCCTCATCTCAGTCCTAAATGGCCTACCCCTTATCCTAAGACTATGTCCCCTGGTTCTGGATTCCCCAACATCGGGAACATTCTTCCCGCATTTATCCTGTCCAGTCCCATCAGAATCTTATACGTTTCTATGAGATCCCCTCTCATCCTTCTAAACTCCAGTGAATAAAGGCCCAGTTGATCCAGTCACTCCTCATATGACAGCCCAGCCATCCCTGGAATCAGTCTGGTGAATCTTCGCTGCACTCCCTCAATAGCAAGAACATCCTTCCTCAGACTAGGAGTCCAAAACTAACACAATATTCCAGGTGAGGCCTCACTAAGGCCCTGTACAACTGCAGTAAGACCTCCCTGCTTCTATATTCAAATCCCCTAGCTATAAAGGCCAACATATCATTTGCCTTCTTCACCGCCTGCTGTACCTGTGTGTCCACTTTCAGTGACTGATGAACCATGACTCCCAGGTCTCGTTGCACCTCCCCTTTTCCTAGTCTACCGCCATTCAGATAATATTCTGCCTTTGTGTTTTTGCCCCCAAAATGGATAATCTCACATTTATCCACATTATACTGCATCTGCCATGCATTTGCCCACTCATCTAACTGTCCAAGTCACCCTGCAGCCTCTTAGCATCCTCCTCACAGCTCACACCGCCACCCAGCTTAGTGTCATCTGCAAACTTGGAGATATTACACTCTATTCCTTCATCTAAATCATTAATGTACATTGTAAAGAGCTGGGGGTCCCAGCACTGAGCCCTGTGGCACTCCACTAGTCACTGCCTGCCATTCTGAAAATGACTCGTTTATCCCGACTCTCTGCTTCCTGTCTGCCAACCAGTTCCCAATCCACGTCAGTATATTACCCCCAATACCATGTGCTTTGATTTTGTACCAATCTCTTGTGCGGGACCTTGTCAAAAGCCTTTTGAAAGTCCAAATACACTGGTTCTCCCTTGTCCACTCTGCTAGTTACATCCTCAAAAAATTCCAGAAGATTCGTCAAGCATGATTTCCCTTTCATAAATCCATGCTGACTTGGTCTGAACCTGTCACTGCTTTCCAATGCGTTGCTATTTCATCCTTAATGATTGATTCCAATATTTTCCCCACTACTGATATCAGGCTAACCGGTCTATAATTACTCATTTTCTCTCTCCCTCCTTATTTAAAAAGTGGTGTTACATTAGCTACCCTCCAGTCCATAGGAACTGATCCAGAGTCGATAGACTGTTCACCAATGCATCCACTATTTCCAGGGCCACTTCCTTGAGTACTCTGGGATGCAGACTATCAGGCCCCAGGGATTTTATCAGACTTCAATCCCAATAAATTTCCCTAACACAGGCCCCAAGTTTCGACATGATTTGCTCCTGATTTTTAGGAGCAACTGGCGTAGAACAGAGTATCTTAGAAATCGGAATTCTCGTCATTTAGTTTACTCCAGTTCTAGTCAGTTAGAACAGTTTCAGTTTGGAACAGAATTATTTTTTTCAATAGGGGGCGTGTCTGGCCACTTACACCTGTTTTCAAAGTTTCGTCAGTGAAAACTTACTCCAAACTAACTTAGAATGGAGTAAGTGAAGATTTTTGTACGCTCGAAAAAACCTTGTCTACACTTTAGAAAATCAGGCGTAGGTTACAAATCAGGCGTAGGGAATGGTGGGGGGTGGGGGGGTTTAAAGGGAAGTTTACAAACATTAAACACTTCAGTTTTACAAATAAAGAGCCATCATCAATAATAAATGATAAATACATCAATAAATCAACCAATAAATCAATCAAAAAAAATTAATAAGAAATAATTTTTTTTTTAAATCAATAAATAAAACATTTTCTACTTACCGACTGCAGCACCGGGAGCCCTCCAACAGCGTGCTGGGATGCCCCCCTCAGTGTGTCTCTGTCAGTGTCTCTATCTCTCTGTCTGTCTGTGTGTCTCTCATTCTCTGTCTGTCAGTGTCTGTGTTTCTGACAGCGAGGGGAGCGGGAGAGAGGGGGGGAGCAGAGGGAGGGAAGGGGGAGAAGGGGGAGGGATGGGGGAGAAGGGGGAGGGGGAGGGGAGGAGAAGGGGGAGGGGGAGGGGGGGAGAAGTGGGAGGGGGGAAAAGGAGATGGAGGGGGAAAGGAGATGGGGGGGGGGAAGGAGATGGGGGAGGGAGGCTGAACGGGCAGGGCCCGTCCCCAGCGCCAGATTTACAGGTAGGTGGCGTTGGGTCGGGTAGGGGTGGTGGGAGGGAGGTCGGTTCGGTTCGGGTCGGGGGGAGGGAGGGAGAGGGAGGTCAGGTCGGGTCCAGTCTGCGGGGGGGGGGAGAAGCGGGAGTCGGGTCAGTGTCGGTGTCGGGTCCGGTCTGGGGGCGGGGACGGGGGGGGAGCCGGAGTCGGGTCGGGTCCAGTCCGGGGGGTCAGGTCGGTGTCGGGTCCGGTCCGGAGGCGGGGGGGGGGAAGCGGGAATCGAGTCGGGAGGAAGCAGGAGCTGGCCGTGGGAGGAGCCTTATTCACGCAGCCCCAGTGAGGCCATTCGGCCAAGGCTAGGGGCTGCGTGCTTCGGGCCCCTCCCACACAGTTTTGGGCGCCTGGAGCTACTGCACATGCGTGCCCCTGTAGCGCGCATGTGCAGAGGTCCCGGCACTGTTTTCAGCGCAGGGACCTGGCTCCGCCCTCTACAGCTCCTGCTGCGCTGCGCCAAGGGCCAGAAGACCTGCAGGGAGGTGGAGAATCAAAGTTTTTTTTAGGCGCACTTTGTGGCGCGAAAAACAGGCGTCCAGGTCGGGACTGCACCGTTCTAGGCGCGGCTCGAAACTTGGGCCCACAATTTCCTGCCCAATAAGGATATCCTTCAGTTCCATTTGCCTTCCTGATCACTTGCTGCACCTGCATATGAACATTTTGTGTTTCATGCACAAGAACCCCCAGGTCCCCCTGTACTGCAGCACTTTGCAATGTTTCTCCATTTAAATAATAATTTGCTTTTCTATTATTTCTGCCAAAGTAGATAACCTCACATTTTCCCACATTATATTCCATCTGCCAAATCTTTGCCCACTCACTTAGCCTGTCTATATCCCTTTGCAGATTTTTTGTGTCCTTCTCATGATTTGCTTCCCCACCCATCTTTGTATCATCAGCAAACTTGGCTACATTACACTTGGTCCCTTCATCCAAGTCATTAATATAGATTTTAAATAGTTGAGGACCCAGCACTGATCCCTGCAGCACCCCACTATGTCTCTGTTTGCCAACCGGAAAATGACCCATTTATCCCGACTCTCTGTTTTCTGTTAGTTAGCCAATCCTCTATCCATGCTAATACATTACCCCCAACCCCATTAAATTTTATTTTGTGCAGTAACCTTTTATGTGGCACCTTATCGAATGCCTTCTGGAGATCCAAATACACCACATCCACTGGTTCCCCCTTATCTACCCTGCTCGTTACATCCTCAAAGAACTCCAGAAAATTTGTCAAACATGATTTCCCTTTCATAAAACCATGCTGACTCTGCTTGATTGAATTATGCTTTTCCAAGTGTCTCGCTACTGCTTCCTTAATAGTGGACTCCAGCACTTTTCCAACAACAGATGTTAGGCTAACTGGTCTATAGTTTCCTGCTTTTTGTCTGCCTCCTTTTTTAAATACAGGCATTACATTTGCGGTTTTCCAATCCATTGGGACCACCCCAGAATCCAGGCAATTTTGGTAAATTGCAACCAATATATTCACTTTCTCTACAGCCACTTCTTTTAAGACCCTAGGATGAAAGTCATCAGGTTCAGGGGACTGTCCATCTTTAGTCCCATTATTTTACCAAGTACTACTTCATTTGCGTTGTGTTGGGATGTTTTTAGTGTCTTCTACCATGAAGGCTGATACAAAATATTTGTTCAATGTCAAGGCTTTGACAAGGTCCCACATAAGAGATTGGTGTTCAAAATTAAAGCACATGGGGGTAATGTACTGACATGGATAGAGAACTGGTTGGCAGACAGGAAGCAGAGAGTCGGGATAAACGGGTCCTTTTCAGAATGGCAGGCAGTGACAATGGGGTGCCGCAGGGCTCAGTGCTGGGACCCCAGCTATTTAAAATATACATCAATGATTTAGATGAAGGATTTAAGTGTAATATCTCCAAGTTGCAGATGACACTAAGCTGGGTGGCGATGTGAGCTGTGAGGAGGATGCTAAGAGGCTGCAGGGTGACTTGGACTGGTTAGTTGAGTGGGCAAATGCATGGCAGATGCAGTATAATGAGGTTATCCACTTTGGTGGCAAAAATACAAAGGCAGAATATTATCTGAATGGCGGCAGATTAGGAAAAGGGGTGGTGCAACGAGACCTGGGGGTCATGGTACATCAGTCATTGAAAGTTGGCATGCAGGTGCAGCGGGTGGTGAAGAAGACAAATGGTATGTTGGACTTCATAGCTAGGGGATTTGAGTATAGGAGCAGGGAGGTCTTACTGCAGTTGTACAGGGCCTTGGTGAGGCCTCACCTGAAATATTGTGTTCAGTTTTGGTCTCCTAATCTGAGGAAGGACGTTCTTGCTATTGAGGGAGTGCAGCGAAGATTCACTAGATCGATTCCCAGGATGGCAGGACTGACACATGAGGAGAGACTGGACCGACTGCGCATGTATTCACTGGAGCTTAGAAGGATGAGAGGGAATCTCATAGAAACATATAAAATTCTGACGGGACTGGACAGGTTAGATGCAGGAAGAATGTTCCTGATGTTGGGGAAGTCCAGAACCAGGGGACACAGTCTAAGAATAAGGGGTAAGCCATTTAGGACTGAGATGAGGAGAAACTTCTTCACTCAGAGAGTTGTTAACCTGTGGAATTCCCTACCGCAGAGAGTTGTTGATGCCAGTTCATTGGATATATTCAAGAGGGAGTTACGGCTAAAGGGATCAAGGGGTATGTGGAGAAAGCAGGAAAGGGGTACTGAGGTGAATGATCAGCCAATATCATATTGAATGGTGGTGCAGGCTCAAAGGGCCGAATGGCCTACTCCTGCACCTATTTTCTATGTTTCTATGTTTCTATAAGGTTATCAAGGGATAAGGAGCAAGGTTGGTAAATGGAGCTGAGACACAGATCAGCCATAATCTAATTGAATGGCAGAACAGGCTTGAGATGCTGAATGACCTTCTCCTGTTCCCATGTTCCTCATTTCCCCTTTTCCTCAGTTCCCACATTTCTCTGTTCCCATGTTCTCAATTTCCCACATTTCTCTGTTCCTCTGTCCCCACGTTCCCACATTCCTCTGTCCCCACGTTCCTCTGTTCCTCTCTCCCCGCGTTCCCACGTTCCCATGTTTCTCTGTTCCTCTATCCCTATGTTCCCACATTCCCACACTCCTCTGTTCCTCTTTCCCTATGTTCCCACGTTCCCACTTTCCCATGTTTCTCTGACCCACGTTCCTACATTCCCACGTTCCCACGTGTCTCTGTTCCTCTGTCCCCACATTCTCATGTTCCCGTGTTTCTGTTCTTCTGTCCCCATGTTCCCACGTTCCCACGTTCCCATGTTTCTCTGACCCATGTTCCTCTGTCCCCACGTTCCCACATTCCCATGTTTCTCTGTTCCCTTGTCCCCACGTTCCAACATTCCCATGTTTCTCTGTTCCCTTGTCCCCACATTCCCACATTCCCATGTTTCTCTGTTCCTCTGTCCCCACATTCCCACATTCCCATGTTTCTCTGTTCCTCTGTCCCCACATTCCCACATTCCCATGTTTCTCTGTTCCTCTGTCCCCACATTCCCACATTCCCATGTTTCTCTGTTCCTCTGTCCCCACGTTCCCACGTTCCCATGTTTCTCTGTTCCTCTGTCCCCACGTTCCCACGTTCCCATGTTTCTCTGTTCCTCTGTCCCCACGTTCCCACGTTCCCATGTTTCTCTGTTCCTCTCTCCCCACGTTCCCACATTCCCATGTTTCTCTGTTCCCTTGTCCCCACGTTCCCACATTCCCATGTTTCTCTGTTCCTCTCGCCCCACGTTCCCACGTTCCCATGTTTCTCTGTTCCTCTGTCCCCACGTTCCCACATTCCCATGTTTCTCTGTTCCTCTGTCCCCACGTTCCAACATTCCCATGTTTCTCTGTTCCCTTGTCCCCATATTCCCACATTCCCATGTTTCTCTGTTCCTCTGTCCCCACATTCCCAAATTCCCATGTTTCTCTGTTCCCTTGTCCCCACATTCCCACATTGCCATGTTTCTCTGTTCCTCTGTCCCCACATGCCCACGTTCCCATGTTTCTCTGTTTCTCTGTCCCCACGTTCCCACGTTTCTCTGTTCCTCTGTCACGACATACCCACATCCCCATGTTCCTCTGTTCCTCTGTCCCCACATTTGCACATTCCCATGTTCCTCTCTCCCCACGTTCCCACGTTCCCACATTCACATGTTCCTCTGACCCACGTTCCCACGTTCCTCTGTTTCTCTGTGTTATAGAGCTCCACCTGGAGGGCTACTGGTGAAATGCAACTACTCATGTAATAACAATAAAAGGTCATGTGGCAAGTCATGTGACAAAGGCCTCAGCAACTGACCAAGGTAACAGCACATTCAAGTCGTGCTATTGGTGTTTGAGCCAACACATTGCTCAAAGCTGTCCATATGTGAAGACAGAGTGTTTCTTCTGCAAAGGCGTGCCAACTGAAGAGTAAACCGATAGAAGTAGAAATCACCAGACACTACATAGCATTGAAGAGAATCAATAGGACAAAAGACAGGTCAGTGACGTATCCTTTGGCTTAGAGGAACAAGCACATTTTTCAGGCTTTCATACACCTTGGGGCCTGCTTCTGAAAAGAAAATAACCTGTTTCCTTTCTAAAACCACTCAGTTACGGTTTTCATCATTGGGGATTTCGCCGATACTATATGCGGTGAAAAAATATTTCTAGTCACTCCACATATGCTCTGAAAGTTTCTCGGTCATGATGGAACTCACCCAAGCGCCCTATTATTTCCATAGGCGCGGCCATCTGGATCCTGGCAACATCGACAGTTCAGCCAAGTGTGCTTGAAATTTACCTTGAATACTTAGCTGTTCTGCAAAACAAAGAAACTCTCAAAGTCTCTCTCTATTGGTTGGTAGGATAATCCACCAACAAAAATATCAGCTTGGGAATCCAAATAGCCTATCCTCGTGGCTAATATATAATATCTTTGTGCATCACTAACACAAACCCACAACACAAGATGGCTCCTTCACCAGACTGAGTCACATGACTTTGCCATAAGACCTTTGTCACATGACTTTCCCCATGACTTTTTATTGTTAAACTTCATCAGGAGCACGAGGGTATCTAACAACAATTCCCAAAGTATCATCATCCAAGTAGACGTTGCAGGAACCAGGATACCCATGGAAATCGACACTGCTGCATCCATGAGCATAGTTCCAGAATCGCTATACCTCGACAAGTTGCGTGATTTTCGACTGGAGAAATTGAAGATAGAGCTGCGAGGCGACTCAGGAGAGCAAATCTCTGTTGTAGGACGTATCACCATACCTGGAAATACAAGGATCAGTTTCAGAGCTTGCCTCTCATAGTAATGGCAGGGGACAAGCCTGCCTTGATAGGTATAAATTGGTTGGATCACTGAAGCTGGATTGGAATAAGATTTTTCGTGTGAAAATGAAATTTGCATTGAAAGATGATGTCATCAAGCAGTATGCGAACGTATCCTGTGAAACAGGCAGTCTGATCCAAGGCTTCAAGGCGAGTGTCAGAGTACTGAAGGACCCAAGACCAGTTCACTGCAAGCCACGTCCCGTACCATACGCACTCAAGGAGAAAGTTGAGCAAGAATTCAAAAGACTAGAAACTGAGAACATTGGGCAAGAACCTCCACTTTTTTTGCATGCTTAACGCCCACTTAATGCCCATTTTACTGTGGAAATGACATATAATGGCCATATATCGCCCATTTAGCCACAAAATGGAAACTGACGGGCATTTTTCGGAAACTTATCGCCAAGCGTTACTTTCCCCATGGGCTTAACGCCGGGAAAAAATATTACCACCCGCTCACTTTTTTGGGGCGGAATCAGCAGAATGGGCGAAATCAATGCCCGTAATATCGCCCAGCGTTACTTTCCACACGGAATTAACGGCGAGATTCAATATTAAGGCCCACCCACTTTTTTTTGTCGTAAAGAGCAGATTTACCGAAACTAGTGGCCATGAGATCGCCCATTGTCAATTTCACCACCTCGCACACATGTCGCCCACAATATCGCTCGCTCAAAAAAACGCCCAGAAAAAGTGGAGCTAACCGGAACTAATCACAGCGTTATGGACGCCATGTTCTAGATCACATGTCGCGTCCTTTAAAAGGCTGCTGTGCTTCAACCTCGGCGGAGTCCGGATGTACTCTGCAGGTCATTGGAGTTGATGTGACCATCTGTGAAAACATCTTGACCACATTGTGACTGATTGAAATTGAAGAGGTGTCTTCGTCGGGACATTCCTTGTTTGTGACCAATCGGTGGAAAACAGAGAACTACTGCAATGGGGGCCTGTCCTTTCTCACCCTCTCTTGGTGACCAAATACATGCAGCAGACTCGACATAGCTGAAGGAACACTCCACTGCATTATGTGCCCAATGAACCAAGTGACAGACAGATGAGGAGGACCAGACGTTACATCCCCCGTAAGTACAAGGAGAAGCATTCTTACCTCGACTTGCCCGACACCACCTGCCTTCGAAGACTGCGCTTCCACAAAGAGGTTATCGCTGAGATATGCCAGCTGATAAGGGCAGATCTGCAGCCTGCCAGCACCATCAGTACTGCACTGTCCATCGAGGTCAAAGTCACCACAGCACTGTCGTTCTATGTCTCGGGTTCTTTTCAGGCCACAGCTGGAGACATGCAGACTTTTTCAGCATGCCACACATCGCTGCATTAGACAGGTCACTGAAGCCCTGTAAGCACGCAGGAGGGACTTGATCAGCTTCCCTATGATTAGGAAGGCACAGAGTGAGAGGGCTCTAGCATTCTCCAGAATTGCAAACTTCCCCAAGGTGCAGGGAGCAATAGACTGTTTTCAGGAACCGCAAGGGATTCCACTCCCTGAATGTACAACTGGTTGTCGACCAGCAAATTATACTGGCAGTGAATGCTCAATTTCCAGGCAGCCTCCATGATGCTCACATTCTGCGTGAGAGCACTGTATCGGACTTATTTAACAATGAACCACAAGGTTAATGCTGGATGCTTGGTGACAAAGGATATGGCCTCGCCACCTGGCTGATGACCTCGCTGCGTGACACCCACACCGAGGCCGAGAGGTGATACAATGAAAGCCACAGAGCAACGCGCAATATCGTGGAGAAAACCATTGGAGTGCTGAAGCAGCACTTTAGATGTCTGGACCACTCAGGAGGCGAGCTTCAAAACCACCCTGAACAGATAGCTCAATTCGTGGTGGTGTGCTCCATGCTACACAACTTGGCTATCAGAAGGGGACAAGAATTGCCTTATGAGTCTGACAGTCCACCTCAACAGAGAGAGGAAGAGGAGGACGAGGAGGCGGACGCTGACATCGGCCCAGACAATCAGGCTGACGCTGAAGGCATGCCCCCCCACCCCCCCCTGTAGACCGCATGAAAGGGCCCATGGTGGCATGATAGCTGAAAGAGCCTTATGTCAGGAGCTCATCAATGATCACTTTGCCTGAAAGAATGTTGGTGTTATTTACAAGGCTGACACATTGCTGGGTACGCAGGTCATACATCAATGATGGGCATCACCTTGGTGACAATTAAAGTTTAAATTGATTGAATCAAGTGTGATTATACCCTTTGATGTAAAGGAATCACCAGCGTGTAACAGTGCAGCTATCTGAGCCAATGCGCTACAAGGTTTTGTTAAATAAAAAACATTTAAATCGAAGATTAGTCTGAAATCATCAGTATTTCTGTACAAACCAACCCTTCCCCCCCCCCTCCTCCCCCCCCCACCTCCGCCCCGCCTCTCCTCCCAATTCTACCCCTTCCCCTCCTGACTCTAAGCCGCCTGGCCGAGAAGCTCCTCAGGCGATGCTTCATTGGTTGGTGGGGGGGGGGGGTGGGGATGGGGGGGCGTGGGGATGATGGCCGAAATGCGGCTTGGACAGATACGGGAGAGGACGGTCCTGAGGTGGGAATGTGCTCCGAGCCAGAAGCAAGATGTTGCTGCTGGCCCTCATTGGCAATGGGGGTGCGTCACCTTGGGGTGCAGTGCCGCGCTCCGGGGCCACTGGGAGCCCTCTGCTACAAGTGTTCCTGGCTACCAGCTCCAGGGCCTCCTCCATCCCTTCCATGTGTTATTTGTTGGACAAAAACTTGGTGCCAGCTATCTTCTTGGTGCTGAGTGGGCTTTTTGCGACTGGTGAATCTCCGTCGTGCCTCCCACAACAGCCAGACAAGCACACACCACATCCACACACGCTTTCAGTCTCTCTGAGCTCCCTCTGTCTCTGTCTCCTCTTCTGCGCATGTCATGATGACCTTTGACCTCCTGAATCACGGGAATCGAGCGTTGCCATGCCATTGCTAAGGACGGCCACACTTTACGGCAGAAGGTCAAAAAAAATTTTATGCTACCGCCCATTTTAAATCACTCGCGGTAATGCCCATTTTCAAAAATGTAAACTAGGTGTTTTGAGAATGGGCGAGAGGCCGGCGATCAGAAAACCTTTTTTTAACGCCCACGCTGAAAATAATGCCTATTTTTGGGCGATAAGCACAAAAGTGGAGGTTCTAGCCCATTATCCCTAAGGTAGAAAAACTGGTCATTGATGAACTTCCAATCACAGATGAAGAGATTGGTAGAGCAACCAAACATGACCCAGTTATGTCAAAGGTGCATGATTACATAGCAAATGTCTGGCCAAACGAGGTATCAGAGGAAATCCATCCATACTTCGTTCATAGGAATGAATTGTCAGTGGATAAAGATTGTATCATGTGGGGTGCAAGAGTGGTTATCCCAAATATGTTCAGGTCCAAATTGTGAGGAGATCTTCATGACCAGCATCTGGGAATGTACTTGACCAAGAGTTTTGCACGCAGCTACTTATGGTGGCCAGGTTTAGATAAAGATATAGAGTACATTGTCAGTCTGTGTACAACATGTCAATTGTTAAGCAAGAAACCACCATCAGTACCATTACAGCCATGGAAATGGCCTGCCAGGGTGTGGCACAGGTTACATATAGATTTTGCTGAGCTAGAAGGAGAGCAATTGTTCACTGTGATTGATTGTCATTCAAAGTGGGTAGAGGTGTTTCCAATGAGGAGAATAACAAGAAGTAAAACACTGGATAATTTGTGAAGATTGTTTTCTTCATATGGCCTCTCAGAAGAAAGCGTATCTGATAATGGGCCGCAATTTTGTTCAGAAGAATTTGCACAGTTCATGAGCAGAAACTATGTGAAACATACCAAAGTTCCACTATATCACCTGCTTTAAATGGTGCAGCAGAGCACAAATTACAAATGGTAAAACAGTCCCTCATCAAGCAAATGTTGGATCCAAATTCAAGGAAATAAGAACATAAGAACATAAGAATTAGGAACAGGAGTAGGCCATCTAGCCCCTCGAGCCTGCTCCGCCATTCAACAAGATCATGGCTGATCTGGCCGTGGACTCAGCTCCACTTACCCGCCCGCTCCCCGTAACCCTTAATTCCCTTATTGGTTAAAAATCTATCTATCTGTGACTTGAATACATTCAATGAGCTAGCCTCAACTGCTTCCTTGGGCAGAGAATTCCACAGATTGACAATCCTCTGGGAGAAGAAATTTCTTCTCAACTCGGTTTTAAATTGGCTCCCCCGTATTTTGAGGCTGTGCCCCCTAGTTCGAGTCTCCCCGACCAGTGGAAACAACCTCTCTGTCTCTATCTTGTCTATCCCTTTCATTATTTTAAATGTTCTATAAGATCACCCCTCATCCTTCTGAACTCCAATGAGTAAAGACCCAGTCTACTCAATCTATCATCATAAGGTAACCCCCTCATCTCCGGTATCAGCCTAGTGAATCATAGAAACATAGAAAATAGGTGCAGGAGTAGGCCATTTGGTCCTTCTAGCTTGCACCGCCATTCAATGAGTTCATGGCTGAACATGCAACTTCAGTACCCCATTCCTGCTTTCTTGCCATACCCCTTGATCCCCTTAGTAGTAAGGACTACATCTAACTCCTTTTTGAATATATTTACTGAATTGGCTTCAACAACTTTCTGTGGTAGAAAATTCCACAGGTTCACCACTCTCTGGGTGAAGAAGTTTCTCCTCATCTCGGTCCTAAATGGCTTACCCGTTATCCTTAGACTGTGACCCCTGGTTCTGGACTTCCCCAACATTGGGAACATTCTTCCTGCATCTAACCTGTCTAAACCCGTCAGAATTTTAAACATTTCTATGAGATCCCCTCTCATTCTTCTGAACTCCAGTGAATACAAGCCCAGTTGATCCAGTTTTTCTTGGTTTGTCAGTCCCGCCATCCCGGGAATCAGTCTGGTGAACCTTCGCTGCACTCCCTCAATAGCAAGAATGTCCTTCCTCAAGTTAGTAGACCAAAACTGTACACAATACTCCAGCTGTGGCCTCACCAAGGCCCTGTACAACTGTAGCAAACCTCCCTGCCCCTGTACTCAAATCCCCTTTTCCTAATCTGTCACCATTCAGATAATAGTCTGTCTCTGTTTTTACCACCAAAGTGGATAACCTCACATTTATCCACATTATACTTCATCTGCCATGCATTTGCCCACTCACCTAACCTATCCAAGTCACTCTTCAGCCTCATAGCATCCTCCTCGCAGCTCACACTGCCACCCAACTTAATGTCATCCGCAAATTTGGAGATACTACATTTAATCCCCTCGTCCAAATCATTAATGTACAATGTAAACAGCTGGGGCCCCAGCACAGAACCTTGCGGTACCCCACGAGTCACTGCCTGCCATTCTGAAAAGTACCCATTTACTCCTACTCTTGGCTTCCTGTCTGCCAACCAGTTCTCAATCCATGTCAGCACACTACCCCCAATGCTATGTGCTTTAACTTTGCACATTAATCTCTTGTGTGGGACCTTGCCGAAAGCCTTCTGAAAGTCCAAATATACCACATCAACTGATTCTCCCTTGTCCACTCCACTGGAAACATCCTCAAAAAATTCCAGAAGATTTGTCAAGCATGATTTCCCTTTCACAAATCCTTTTATATAGATCCTGAGACCCGTGCTCTATCCCTCTGGTTACACAGATCCTGAGACGCGTGCTCTATCCCTCTGATTACACAGATCCTGAGACCCATGCTCTATCCCTCTGGTTACACAGATCCTGAGACACGTGCTCTGTCCCTCTGGTTACACAGATCCTGAGACCCATGCTCTATCCCTTTGGTGACACAGATACTGAGACCCGTGCTCTATCCCTCTGGTTACACAGATCCTGAGACCCGTGCTCTATCCCTCTGGTTACACAGATCCTGAGACACGTGCTCTATCCCTCTGGTTACACAGATCCTGAGAGATGTGCTCGATCCCTCTGTTACACAGATCCTGAGACCCGTGCTCTATCCCTCTGGTTACACAGATCCTGAGACACGTGCTCTATCCCTCTGGTTACACAGATCTTGAGACTAGTGCTCTATCCCTCTGGTTACACAGATCCTGAGACCCGTGCTCTATCCCTCTGGTTACACAGATCTTGAGACCAGTGCTCTATCCCTCTGGTTACACAGATCCTGAGACCCGTGCTCTATCCCTCTGGTTACACACATTCTGAGACCCGTGCTCTATCCCTCTGGTTACATAGATCCTGAGACCCATGCTCTATCCCTCTGGTTACACAGATCCTGAGACCCGTGCTCTATCCCTCTGGTTACACAGATCCTGAGACATGTGCTCGATCCCTCTGGTTACACAGATCCTGAGACCCGTGCTCTATCCCTCTGGTTACACAGATCCTGAGACACGTGCTCTATCCCTCTAGTTACACAGATCTTGAGACCAGTGCTCTATCCCTCTAGTTACACAGATCCTGAGACCCGTGCTCTATCCCTCTGGTTACACAGATCCTGAGACACGTGCTCTATCATCTCCGGAATCAGCCTAGTGAATCGTCTCTGTACCCCCTCCAAAGCTAGTATATCCTTCCTTAAGTAAGGTGACCAAAACTGCATGCAGTACTCCAGGTGCAGCCTCACCAATACCCTGTACATTTGCAGCAGGATCTCCCTGCTTTTGGACTCCATCCCTCTCGCAATGAAGGCCAACATTCCATTTGCCTTCCTGATTACATGCTGCACCTGCAACCGAACGTTTTTTTTGGGATTCATGCACAAGGATCTAAAAGAGTTTCATGCACAAGGACCCCCAGGTCCCTTTGCACCGCAGCATGTTGTAATTTCTCCCCATTCAAATAATATTCCCTTTTACTGTTTTTTTTCCCAAGGTGGATGACCTCACACTTTCCGACATTGTATTCCATCTGCCAAACATTAGCCCATTCGCTTAACCTATCTAAATCTCTTTGCAGCCTCTCTGTGTCCTCTACACAACCCGCTTTCCCACTAATCTTTGTGTCATCTGCAAATTTTGTTACACTACACTCTGTCCCCTCTTCCAGGTCATCTATGTATATTGTAAACAGTTGTGGTCCCAGCACCGATCCCTATGGCACACCACTAACCACCAATTTCCAACCCGAAAAGGACCCATTTATCCCGACCCTCTGCTTTCTGTTAGCCAGCCAATTGTCTATCCATGCTAATACATTTCCTCTGACTCCGCGTATCTTTATCTTCTGCAGTAACCTTTTGTGTGGCACCTTATCGAATGCCTTTTGGAAATCTAAATACACCACATCCATCGGTACAACTCTATCTGTGGATGGGCAATGGCAGACATTTAGAGACCGCATGGATGAATTACAACAATTGTACATTCCTGTCTGGCGTAAAAATAAAAAAGGGAAGGTGGCTCAACCGTGGCTATCTAGGGAAATCAGGGATAGTATTAAAGCCAAGTAAATGGCATACAAATTGGCCAGAAATAGCAGTGAACCTGGGGACTGGGAGAAATTTAGAACTCAGCAGAGGAGGACAAAGGGTTTGATTAGGGCAGGGAAAACGGAGTATGAGAAGAAGCCTCCAGGGAACATTAAGACGGATTGCAAAAGTTTCTATAGGTATGTAAAGAGAAAAAGGTTAGTAAAGACAAACATAGGTCCCCTGCAGTCAGAATCAGGGGAAGTCATAACGGGGAACAAAGAAATGGTAGACCAATTGAACAAGTACTTTGGTTCAGTATTCACTAAGGAGGACACAAACAACCTTCCGGATATAAAAGGGGTCAGAGGGTCTAGTAAGGAGGAGGAACTGAGGGAAATCTTTATTAGTCGGGAAATTGTGTTGGGGAAATTGATGGGATTGAAGGCCGATAAATCCCCAGGGCCTGATGGACTGCATCCCAGAGTACTTAAGGAGGTGGCCTTGGAAATAGCGGATGCATTGACAGTCATTTTCCAACATTCCATTGACTCTGGATCAGTTCCTATGGAGTGGAGGGTAGCCAATGTAACCCCACTTTTTAAAAAAGGAGGGAGAGAGAAAACAGGGAATTATAGACCGGTCAGCCTGACCTCCGTAGTGGGTAAAATGATGGAATCAATTATTAAGGATGTCATAGCAGCGCATTTGGAAAATGGTGACGTGATAGGTCCAAGTCAGCATGGATTTGTGAAAGGGAGATCATGCTTGACAAATCTTCTGGAATTTTTTGAGGATGTTTCCAATAAAGTGGACAAAGGAGTACCAGTTGATGTGGTATATTTGGACTTTCAGAAGGCTTTCGACAAGGTCCCACATAGGAGATTAATGTGCAAAGTTAAAGCACATGGGATTGGGGGTAGTGTGCTGACGTGGATTGAGAACTGGTTGTCAGACAGGAAGCAAAGAGTAGGAGTAAATGGGTACTTTTCCGAATGGCAGGCAGTGACTAGTGGGGTACCGCAGGGTTCTGTGCTGGGGCCCCAGCTGTTTACATTGTACATTAATGATTTAGACGAGGGAATTAAATGTAGTATCTCCAAATTTGCGGATGACACTAAGTTGGGTGGCAGTGTGAGCTGCGAGGAGGATGCTATGAGGCTGCAGAGTGACTTGGATAGGTTAGGTGAGTGGGCAAATGCGTGGCAGATGAAGTATAATGTGGATAAATGTGAGGTTATCCACTTTGGTGGTAAAAACAGAGAGACAGACTATTATCTGAATGGCGACAGATTAGGAAAAGGGAAGGTGCAACGAGACCTGGGTGTCATGGTACATCAGTCATTGAAGGTTGGCATGCAGGTACAGCAGGCGGTTAAGAAAGCAAATGGCATGTTGGCCTTCATAGCGAGGGGATTTGAGTACAGGGGCAGGGAGGTGTTGCTACAGTTGTACAGGGTCTTGGTGAGGCCACACCTGGAGTATTGTGTACAGTTTTGGTCTCCTAACTTGAGGAAGGACATTCTTGCTATTGAGGGAGTGCAGCGAAGATTCACCAGACTGATTCCCGGGATGGTGGGACTGACCTATCAAGAAAGACTGGATCAACTGGGCTTGTATTCATTGGAGTTCAGAAGAGTGAGAGGGGACCTCATAGAAACGTTTAAAATTCTGACGGGTTTGGACAGGTTGGATGCAGGAAGAATGTTCCCAATGTTGGGGAAGTCCAGAACCAGGGGTCACAGTCTAAGGATAAGGGGTAAGCCATTTAGGACCGAGATAAGGAGAAACTTCTTCACCCAGAGAGTGGTGAACCTGTGGAATTCTCTACCACAGAAAGTAGTTGAGGCCAATTCACTAAATATATTCAAAAGGGAGTTAGATGAAGTCCTTACTACTCGGGGGATCAAGGGGTATGGCGAGAAAGCAGGAAGTGGGTACTGAAGTTTCATGTTCAGCCATGAACTCATTGAATGGCGGTGCAGGCTAGAAGGGCTGAATGGCCTGCTCCTGCACCTATTTTCTATGTTTCTATGTTTCTATCCACCATGCTCGTTATATCCTCAAAGAATTCCAGTAAATTAGTTAAACATGATTTCCCCTTCATGAATCCATCTTGCGTCTGCTTGATTGCACTATTCCTATCTAGATGTCCCGCAATTTCTTCCTTAATGATAGTTTCAAGCATTTTCCCCACTACAGATGTTAAACTAACCGGCCTATAGTTACCTGCCTTTTGTCTGCCCCCTTTTTTAAACAGAGGCGTTACATTAGCTGCTTTCCAATCCGCTGGTACCTCCCCAGAGTCCAGAGAATTTTGGTAGATTATAACGAATGCATCTGCTATAACTTCCGCCATCTCTTTTAATACCCTGGGATCATTTCATCAGGACCAGGGGACTTGTCTACCTTGAGTCCCATTAGCCTGTCCAGCACTACCCCCCTAGTGATAGTGATTGTCTCAAGGTCCTCCCTTCCCACATTCCTGTGACCAGCAATTTTTGGCATAGTTTTTGTGTCTTCTACTGTGAAGACCGAAGCAAAATAATTATTTAAGGTCTCAGCCATTTCCACATTTCCCATTATTAAATCCCCCTTCTCATCTTCTAAGGGACCAACATTTACTTTAGTCACTCTTTTCCATTTTATATATCTATAAAAGTTTTTACTATCTGTTTTTATGTTTTGCGCAAGTTTACCTTCGTAATCTATCTTTCCTTTCTTTATTGCTTTCTTAGTCATTCTTTGCTGTTGTTTAAAATTTTCCCAATCTTCTAGTTTCCCCCTAACCTTGGCCACCTTATACGTATTGGTTTTTAATTTGATACTCTCCTTTATTTCCTTGGTTATCCACGACTGGTTATCCCTTCTCTTACCACCCTTCTTTTTCACTGGAATATATTTTTGTTGAGCACTATGAAAGAGCTCCTTAAAAGTCCTCCACTGTTCCTCAATTGTGCCACCATTTAGTTTGTGTTTCCAGTCTACTTTAGCCAACTCTGCCCTCATCCCACTGTAGTCCCCTTTGTTTAAGCATAGTATGCTCATTTGAGACACTACTTCCTCACCCTCAATCTGTATTACAAATTCAACCATACTGTGATCACTCATTCCGAGAGGATCTTTTACTCGGAGATAGTTTATTATTCCTGTCTCATTACACAGGACCAGATCTAAGATAGCTTGTTCCCTTCTAGGTTCTGTAACATATTGTTCAAAGAAACAATCCTGTATGCATTCTATGAATTCCTCCTCCAGGCTACCCCGTGCGATTTGATTTGACCAATCGATATGTCGGTTAAAATCCCCCATGATTACTGCCATTCCTTTTTCACATGCCTCCATTATTCCCTTGATTATTGCCCGCCCCACCGTGAAGTTATTATTTGGGGGCCTATAAATTACACCCACCAGTGACTTTTTCCCCTTACTATCTCTAATCTCCACCCACAATAATTCAACATTTTGTTCATTAGAGCCAGTATCGTCTCTCACAACTGCCCTGATATCTTCCTTTATTAACAGAGCTACCCCACCTCCTTTCCCTTCTTGTCTATCTTTCCGAATTGTCAGATACCCCTGTATGTTTAATTCCCAGTCTTGGCCATCCTGCAACCACGTTTCTGTAATGGCCACCAAATCATACCCATTTGTAATGATTTGTGCCTTCAACTCATTTACTTTATTTCAAATGCTGCATGCGTTTAGGTAGAGTGTTTTAATACTCGTTTTTAAACCATGATTTTTAGTTTTGACCCCTCCTGCAGCCCCTATATATTCAGTGGCCCTTTTTGTTTTTGCCTTGGGTTTCTCTGCCCTCCACTTTTACTCATCTCCTTTCTGTCTTTTGCTTTTGCTTTTGCGTTTGTCTCCTTTTTGTTTCCCTCTGTCTCCCTACATTGGTTCCCATCCCCCTGCCATATTAGTTTAACTCCTCCCCAGTTGTTGTTGGACCACACACTGGCAAATTTTCTGATTACATATTGTAATACTCCTCATACAACTACTGGTGGAACATCAGCAGATTTGTTTCTCAAACAACAGCCACGAACCAGGTTCTCATTGTTCAAGCCAAACTTGACACTGTCAGTAGAAGGGAAACAATTAAGACAGAGAGTCATGCTAGAGGTAGAGTAAGAGAGAGATGTTTGAAATTGAATCAGAAGTGAAGAACCATCACCATAAATGGTTAAAGTGGTTACTAGGGAGAATGGTGAAGATATGTGGCCTTCGCACATATTTGGTCAAGATGTTTGATCATGGAATGGTTAGGTTTGTTCACATTGATCATATTTTACCTACAGATGTGGAAGGAGTTGAAAGGCTAGACTGAGTCTAAGTTCTACAACAAGGCTGGAAAGTTCTGTTCAAGAGCAAAGGTATCCTCTTTGAAACAGAACATTAGTGGTTAAGTTTGAATTGTAACGGTGGAAAAATAAGTTCATATATTTTGTGTATAACTTCTTCATTAAGGAGGGAGAAGTTTTATAGAATTCCACCGAGTGGACTACTGATGTGGTGCAACTATTCATGCAATAAGTAGAGGAAGTGCATCCGAGAGGGCGCTGAGCACCTTGAGTCTCGTCGCCGAGTGCATGCAGAAATCAAGCGCAGGCAGCGAAAACGGCGTGCGGCAAACCAATCCCATCCACCCCTTCCCTCAATGACTATCTGTCCCACCTGTGACAGAGTCTGTGGCTTTCATATTGGTCTGTTCAGCCACCAAAGAACTCACTTTCAGGAGTGGAAACAAGTCTTCCTCGATTCCGAGGTACTGCCTATGATGATGATGAATAACAATAAAAGGTCATGTGACAACGGTCATGTGGAAAAGTCATGTGACACAGCCTGTTTAAGGAGCCATCTTGTGCAGTGTATGTTTGTATTAGTGATGTACAAAGCTATCACACTCTGTTCCCCCTTTTCCCACATTTCTCTGTTTCTCACATACCTCTGTTCCTCTGTTCCCCAAATTAATCTGTTCCTGTGTTCCCCTGTTTCCTATGTTCCTCTGTTCCTGTATTCCCCTGTTTCCCAGCTTCCTGTTTTCCCAGCTTCCCCTGTTCCCCCGTTCCCCCTGTATCCCACATTCCCCTGTCCCCGTGTTCCCCTGTTCCCCTGTCCCCATGTTCCTCTGTTCCTCTGTCCCCATGTTCCTCTGTTTCCCTGTCCCCATGTTCCTCTGTTCCTCTGTCCCCGTGTTCCCCTGTTCCCCTGTCCCCATGTTCCTCTGTTCCCCTGTCCCCATGTTCCTCTGTTCCCCTGTCCCCATGTTCCTCTGTTCCCCTGTCCCCATGTTCCTCTGTTCCTCTGTCCCCATGTTCCTCTGTTCCTCTGTCCCCATGTTCCCCTGTTCCTCTAGTTATGTAGGTATGCAAACCTCACCAATATGTAAGACTTGCCACCAGGGGGCACACCTGTGGGAGACTAAGGGTCACTTGTGCACCCTGGGCAAGCAGGTATAAAAGGTGATTCATCATGCTGCTTCCTCATTCTGGAGTCTGAATAAAGAGACCAAGATCACAACAGTTTGAGCTTGCGATATAGTCCTGTGGATTTATTCTGAACATAACAAATTGGCGACGAGTAACGGATCATGAACTTTCACGCGGTTATGGCTGCCATTGGTATTCTTGAGAGATTTGTTGAGGGTGATGATTGGGAAGCCTTCGTTGAGCGTCTCGACCAGTACTTTGTGGCCAGTGAACTGGACAAGACTGAGATAGCGGTCAAGCGCAGGGCGATTCTGCTCACCATATGTGGGTCTTCAATATATAGCCTCCTCAAAAATCTGCTGGCACCGGACAAACCAACGGACAAGACTAACACAGAGCTGTGCACGCTGATTCGGGAACACCTCAAGCCGAAGGAGAGCATCCTAATGGCCAGGTATCGCTTTTACACGCACCATTGCTCCGAGGGCCAGTACGTGGCGAGCTTTGTCGCCGACCTAAGATGCCTTGCGGGACAGTGCGAATTTGACGGATCTTTGGGGAAATGTTGCGGGACTTTTTCGTGCTTGGAATCAGCCACAAGGTCATTTTTCGCAAACTGCTGTCTGCTGAATCCCTAGATCTGAGCGAGGCCATCACGATAGCCCAGGCTTGTATATCTACGAGCGACAACACGAAACAGATATCTTCACAGAATCGAAGCTCACCGGCAAGTACTGTGCATAAAATATGTTTTCAGCAGGCAGAACTGTACAGGGCAAGGCCCACATGACCGCAGAGACCAGACCTCGGCCTAGGGTGACTCAGAGTCCGCTATGGGGCGTGAATGCATATCCATTAGCACCATGTTGGTGCTTGGGGGGGCAGTAATAGAGCTCATCAGTGTTGATTCAAGCCCAATGTGTGCAAGGGCTGCGGAACAATGGGGCACCTCCAGCGAATGTGCAAATGACCTGTGATTCACCATGTGGCAGAGTCAGGAGAGGACGACCGATCCAGCGAGGATCACGATGAACGAGCAGGAGAGGCAACTGGACCTGAGGATGAAGAGGAAGTATATGGGATACACACCTTCACCACCAAAAGCCCTCCGATAATGTTAAAAGTTAAACTCAACGGCACTTCAGTCTCCATGGAACTGGACACGGGGGCAAGTCAATCAGTAATGAGCCAGAAGGCTTTCGAGAGGCTGTGGGGCGACAGAGCACAACGACCCGAGCTGATCCCGATTCAGGCAAAGCTGCGCACCTACACCAAGGAACTGATACCAGTTATTGGTTGTATGGACATAAGGCTGAGCAAGCCCCCATCTTCAGCTGAACTAGGCATCGAAGTGCAGATCCATTTGCAGATCCGCGAGGCACAGTCCGTTCACCACGACCACGAGGAGGTAAAGTTCAACCGAGCAGTGGTACAGGCCCGATACCCAAAACCGACGATGGAAGAGGCTCCAGGTTGACCAAGCAGAGTGGGACTCCGGCCGAAATGATCGGAACGCATCTTCCCGACGCCAGAGGAAAAGTCCCTGGGGAGGATATTGCGGCAGTCGGCATCACGGACACAGACAAGAGTGCGTCCCGATCACGGAACGAATGAGCGTCCAGACCACGGGATATCGCCGCAACGAAACAGAGGCATATGTTGCTCAGCAAGGATGACAACTGGGCTTGGGGCAAAGGTAAAAGGGCAGCCGCTGTGAAGGACAGTAACCCACTACGTTCAAATAAGTTGTTTGCACTATGTAACTCATGTGAGCGCTCTTTTGCGGCCAATGATGTACCATTGTATGGGGTCGGGGGCACCTTACAGCAAGCCAAAGTAGCGGGCGAACACCAACCAGTTGTATATGTATCTAACAAAGTATTTGTAGCAAGTGATGTGTTATCACACGGCGTCAGGAGTGTTGTGCAGCAAGCCAAAGTAGCAGGCGAGCCCCAACTGGGTGTACATGTATCCAATAAGTTAACCTAAGCAGCAGCCTGTGTTCACGAGATAAAAGATATGTACCAAAGAGTGTCCCAATATTTGCTCGAGTCAGACAAGCTGCCTATCTCAAAGTTTTATAACCGATGCGTTGTTTCGAGAATGTCCAACACTATTTGTGCACTATAACATGATCCGCCACGAGCCACGGACTGAGAACGGTGCTAATACCCTCAGTTGGCTACCGTAGCCCACCACCGGGGTGGAAACGGCGCAGTCCACAGACTGGCTCGTTGTCATGGAAGTGTAGAAAGCGAGGGGTCAACTGTAACGGTCCCACAGTTTAGGACCTGAACCAGCCAGGATCCCACGTTACCGCCTGTTAACGGTGAACTGCTAGACAGGATGTTGCAGCTTATCCGTTGCAAAGACGAAATGCTCATCCCATCAGATTGCCCCCTATGGGGCAACCCTGCAACATTGCAAAGAAAGGCAGGGAGGCTACACACAGTCGATGGTCCGGGGTCTCCATACCATGGCCCAGGATCCACGGGGACCACGCGGCCTCCTGCCACTACTGAAAGTCTCGAGGCCATATCGGCCATCCTTGGCTTACCAGACCTCTGGGTCAGTGACAATAGTCCGGAGCGGGCAGCCCAAATCACAAAGCCAAGCATCACACGTGTCACAGTAAACTCCCTACAGACCCGGCTATCCCAGGTGCTACACAGTCACCAGACAGAATCACTCAGAACCGAGCCTTCTGTATGCTATCAGCAGAGAATGTATCATGATCGCACGGCTCCTCCACGCGACATCAGAATAAATGATGTAGACCATGTTCAGGGCCCCAGATGGGCCGCTACCACTGTATTATCCAAAGAGGGGAATGGAGTGTTTATGATGAAAATGGAGCGTTTGTTGTGAAACCATGTACTGGGCAAACGCAGAAAGCATTTGGACCAGACCAAACTGCAAACTACAGATAACCAGGAACCACTGTGAAAGGACCTGGCCCCCAGCGACCTACCAAAACAATCGACCCTACCGTCAACCACGAGGATGAACCCACCATGCCCATCAGTCCGATCAGACCAGACGCGCGGCCGTTCAGCAATGATCCGACCAACTCACCCATGCCAGGACTTCAACTCAGGCGATCGACCCGGGAACACAGGGCGCCAGATCACCTCAACCTGTAAATAACTTGTACATAAGGCTTTGGGGGGGGGGGGGGGGGGGGGAGAGTGATGTTATGTATGTATGTAAACCTCACCAATATGTAAGACTTGCCACTAGAGGGCACACCTGTGGGAGACCTAAGGGTCACCTGTGCACTCTGGGGCAAAAAGGTATAAAAGGTGATTCACCACGCTGCTTCCCCACTCTGGAGTCTGAATAAAGAGACCAAGGTCACAACAGTTTGAGCTTACAATACAGTCTTGTGGAGTTATTCTCAACATAACACCTCTGTCCCCATGTTCCCCTGTTCTTCTGCCCCCATGTTCCCCCGTTCCCCCGTTCCTCTGTCCACACATTCCCCTGTACCCTTGTCCCCATGTGTCCCTATTTCCCCATGTTCCCCTGATCCTCTGTCCCCATGTTCCCCTCTTCCTCTGTTCCCCTCTTCCTTTGTCCCCATGTTCCCCTGTCCCCCTATCCCCATGTTCCCCTGATCCTCTGTCCCCATGTTCCCCTGTTCCCCTCTTCCTCTGTTCCCCTCTTCCTTTGTCCCCATGTTCCCCTGTCCCCCTATCCCCATGTTCCCCTGATCCTCTGTTCCCCTGTCCACATGTCCCTTGTTCCTCTGTTCCCACATGTCCCTGTTTCCCCCTGTCCCCATGTTCCCCATTCCCATGTACCTCTGTCCCCATGTGTCCCTATTTCCCCCTCTTTCCCCCTGTCCCCATGTTCCCCTGTTCCTCTGTCCCCATGTTCTCCTGTTCCTCTGTCCCCATGTGTCCCTATTTCCCCCTCTTTCCCCCTGTCCCCATGTTCCCCTGTTCCTCTGTCCCCACGTTCCTCTGTTCCTCTGTCCCCATGTTCCCCTGTTCCTCTGTCCCCATGTTCTCCTGTTCCTCTGTCCCCACGTGTTCCTATTTCCCTCTGTTCCCCTGTGTCCTGCACATGATTGATCAGATTGAACAGTGGTAGACCATGTGCCAGTTTGGTCAGCTCATTAGCTAAGTTATTATGGAGACCTGGCGTCATGGAAAATGATGACATGGAGATTCACTGGGACAATACCAAAGATGAGAGGATATAGCCATAACAAGGCACTTGTAATTCACTGGAGCAGAGAAGCTCAAGAGAGGAATCTAACAGATATGTTCAAAGTTTTGAAAGAACAAATAGTAAAAGATTTTGAACGAACAAATTTCAGGGCCACTTGCTTTCCACTGGTCAGTGAATTGGTAGCAAGGGTTCTTAGGCTGAGGGCTATCAAAACAGAAAGGGTTATTATGGAGTGCATTAGCACAGATCAGGTCAAAGCTCTGCAGTCCTGCCATATCCAGTTGTGAGTCGTAGTGGATAATTATTCAATTAACTGGAGGAGGAAGTTCTATGGACATTCCTATCCTCAACTATGGCAGAACCTGGTATGAGTACAAAAGACTAGTTTGGTGCTGTTGCAACCATTTTCAGTCAGAAGAGCTGAGTGGATGTTCCCTCTCAATCCCCTGAGGTCCCCACCATCACAGAAGCCAGTCTTCTGCCAATTTGCTTCGCTCCAGATGACATCAAGAAACGGCTGAGCGCACTGGATGCAGCATAAGCTACGGGTCCCGACAACATCCTAGCTGTCACACTGAAGACTCGTGTTCCAGAACTAGCCACGCCTCTAGCCACACTGTTCCAGTGCAGTTATAACACTGGCATCTACCTGACAATGTGGAAATTGCCTGTAAGGTATGCACCTGTGAGCATGCTCCCAGGTTTGTGGAGCTGTTGCCCAATGGAGTGCACTCTAAGTGAGAGTCCTCCCTTTATTTATGGGGAATTGGCCTGGAGGGTGTTGCATGGGGCAGTACCGTGCAATCGATTTTTAAGTTGGTTCACAGACTCCCAGGCTGCCTACAATTTCTGCGGTCTGGAAGAGTCCGTGTTCCATGTTTATGTGGAGTGTGTCAGGTTACAGCCCCTGTTCCATTATTTGAAAGGGCTGCTCCTCAAGTTCTGGTTGCACTTCAGTCCCACACTCCTGATCTTTGGGCACCCTGTGCGGAGGAGAGCGGGCAGGTCAGAAGGCCTCCTCTAGGACTGCTCCTGGGCATGGCCAAGGGTGCCATCAGCCGGTCCAGGCAGCGGGCGGTCGAGGGGGTCGTTCAGCCCGACTGTCTGCCTCTCTTTCGCGGTTACATTCGCGCCAGGGTGTCCCTGAAGATGGAGCACACGATGTTCACCGGTACACTCGCGGCCTTCCGCGAGAGGTGGGCGCCAGAGGGACTGGAGTGCATCATCACCCCCACAAAAGGATTTTAATTTGATTTGATAAAGTTACCACGTTAATTTGGATTTATGGGTTCTCTGCACTTTAAAACAAAAGAGGGTACTTGATTTAAACGTTCTGACAAAAATAGTTGTGGAGCTGTTGCACTTCGAGTGGCTTAGCCAGTCATGTGATGTTCACAAGATGCAATAAAACCTCAGTTAACTGAGCTCAGGCTCCCCACGATGAGGTGGGCTGTTTGTGAGTCTGGTGGATGAATTGGTGGTGTTCAGTTTAATTGTTAAACCTTTGCTAATAAACCAGCTAGTTCTTAGAGATAATGTGTAGCTGCGAATTCTTAAGCAAAAAATCCATGAAGCAAATACACTATAAAAGTGGTGACGAGGGTGGGATCTTCTTCATGAAGATATTGTGGTGGAATTTCCTTTGATGAGAAGGCAACTGCAAGTGGAGCACGGTGGGAAGGTGTACCGGCAGGGTAGTTCCCGAGTGAGAGTCTGGCTGTACCATTTTTTTTGTGAGTATTGAACTGCTAAAAACGAGCTTGTGGAAAGCCATTTAGAATCATTGGAAAGCAATTCAAGAATTACTGGGTGATTAACGGCTATTAAGCTAAAAAGGCAACATGGATGTGACAACGAGTTATGTCGGTAACTTGGGAGCTCTTGACATGAATAAGGAATCGTTTCGATCTTACAGTTAAAGATTGTAAGTGTATTTTAAAGTTAATGTCATCAATGAAGTCCCAGCAGGTGTGGCAAGTTCACAATTAAGGAATCAAGCAGTTCAGGAGAAGATGGCCCTGAAATTTGTTCTTTCCAAATCTTTTACTATTTGTTCTTTCAAAACTTTGAACACATCTGTTAGATTGCTCTCTTGAGCTTCTCTGCTCCAGTGAATTACAAGTGTCTTGTTATGGCTATATCCTCTCATCTTTGGTGTTGTCCCAGTGAATCTCCGTGACATAATTTTCCATGACTCCATGTTTCCATAATAACTTCGATGATTTTGTCAGTTATAATTGGAGAGAAAATTATAATACCTTAGTGAATCTGTTAACCCCAAGAAAGGTTAAGGATGCTTCATTCTCTGACATGCTGCAGATATTGGAGAATTATTTTGATCCGCAGCCTTTAGAAATAGCGGAGAGCTATACGTTCGCAATGAGAAACCGAAGGCCTGGTGACACCATCAGTGAAAGCATTGTTGCCATGAGAAAACAATTTATACACTGCAATTTTGGAGGATTCCTAGGCTCTTCGAAATAAATCTGTATGTGGACTAACGGTTGAACGCATCCAGACAAAAATTGTTAGGTATGTATTATCTCCCTTTTGAGCAAGCTTGCAAGATAGCCACCTCCATGGAGTTGGCGGAAGAAAATATTCCGGAACTTCATCCATTATTGGCAGTAGCAGCAGTTCACAGCCCCTGGGGCTGTAGAAACACAGAAGCGGGTGAGCCCTAGTCGGAGGAAGAGTTATGAATCCAAGAAGAATAGATGTTATAGGTGTAACGGTAACCATACCGCACAACGGGGTCGGTTCAAGTGGGCAAGATGTTACCGGTGCCAAGTAACGGGACACATTGCCGCCGCATGTAAATCCAAGGACAGCGATAATCATCGATTTCACTGTGTGGAAACCGATCGGAACAGTGAAGGTTTTGGTGTAGATGCAGTGAAGGGCAAGGCAGTACATTCCTTATGTCAGGATTTCGGAACAATAGCACAGATTAATAATCGGTGGGTTAATACGGCAGTAGATACAGTGGCCGATTGCTCAATACTGAAATAAAAACAGAAAATGCTGGGAATCTCAGCTGGCCAGGCAGCATCTGTGGAGATGAAAAACAGAGTTAACGTTTCGGGTCGACGACCCTTCGTCAGAACTGCCAAATGTTCGGAAAGAACACATTCTTCAACACCGAAAGGGGGAGGGGAAGAAAGAACAAAAGGGAAGGTCTGTGATAGGGTGGAAGGCAGGAGAGATTAGAGAGACAAAAGGGATGGTGGGCACAAATGAGATGGTAATGATCGAGGTTAGAAAAAGGTTAATCTGGATAGGGTATGAATGGCGTAGTCATGACTGGTCTGAGAACTTATTTTTAGAGTGGAAGCAAGTCTTCCTCGATTTCGAGGGACTGCCTATAATGATGATGATGGTGATGGGAGTGAATGGGCCACCCTGTTTGTTGTAGTTCCGAAAACAAACAAAAAGGTCCCACTCTGTGGGGACGATAAATTTACTCTGAATTAAGCAGCCAATGATGAACAGTGCCCTTTACGGACATCACAGGACCTGTATGCAGTACTGGTGGGAGTCAAAGTTTTCACAAAACTGGATCTCTCCCACGCCTATGCTCAGCTTAACATTGATAAGGATAGTCAGCAGTATCTGACAGTCAACACACACAAAGGTTTATATTCATACAACAAGTTACCCGATGGTATCAAGTCCTCACCAAAGATATTTCAGGCTACCATGGATCAGATCTTACAAGGAATGAATCACTGTTTGTGTAATCAAGGTGATGTGCTGATAACTGGCACAGAGAGGGAAAACCATGAAATCTTAGAAGCATTCAGACGGTGGAATGACCATAATCTGAAGCTGAAGCAGAGTAAATGTGCATTTATACAGTGTGAGGTTGTTTATCTGGGATTGCGGGTAGATGAAAATGGTCTCCAACCAGTTAAGGAGAAAGGACAAGCTCTCATGATGGCTCCAGAGCTGAAAAACGTTACTGAATTGCCATCCATTTTAGGCATGCTCGAATATTATGCTCATTTCATTCCTGGATTAGTAATGGTGCTCACACCACTCCATTATTTATTGAAGAAAGAAGTGCGTTGGATATGGGACATGGAGCAACTGAGTGACTATGATACATGCAAGCAGTCATGCTCTTCTCGTCCATTATAATCTGACTAGTGTAATAAGAATAGCATGTGATGCCTGTGGGTATGGTGTGGGAGCAGTGGTCAGCCTCATGGTGTGGGAGCAGTGATCAGTCTCATGGTGTGGGAGCAGTGATCAGCCTCTGGGCATGGTGTGGGAGCAGTGATCAGCCTCTGGGTATGGTGTGGGAGCAGTGATCAGTCTCTGGGTATGGTGTGGGAGCAGTGATCAGCCTCTGGACATGGTGTGGGAGCAGTGATCAGTCTCTGGGTATGGAGTGGGAGCAGTGATCAGTCTCTGGGTATGGTGTGGGAGCAGTGATCAGTCTCATGGTGTGGGAGCAGTGATCAGTCTCTGGGTATGGTGTGGGAGCAGTGATCAGTCTCATGGTGTGGGAGCAGTGATCAGTCTCTGGGTATGGTGTGGGAGCAGTGATCAGTCTCATGGTGTGGGAGCAGTGATCAGCCTCTGGGTATGGTGTGGGAACAGTGATCAGTCTCATGGTGTGGGAGCAGTGATCAGCCTCATGGTGTGGGAGCAGTGATCAGCCTCATGGTGTGGGAGCAGTGATCAGTCTCATGGTGTGGGAGCAGTGATCAGTCTCATGGTGTGGGAGCAGTGATCAGCCTCATGGTGTGGGAGCAGTGATCAATCTCATGGTGTGGGAGCAGTGATCAGTCTCATGGTGTGGGAGCAGTGATCAGCCTCATGGTGTGGGAGCAGTGATCAGCCTCATGGTGTGGGAGCAGTGATCAGCCTCTGGGTATGGTGAGGGAGCAGTGATCAGTCTCTGGGTATGGTGAGGGAGCAGTGATCAGTCTCATGGTGTGGGAGCAGTGATCAGTCTCTGTGTATGGTGTGGGAGCAGTGATCAGTCTCATGGTGTGGGAGCAGTGATCAGTCTCATGGTGTGGGAGCAGTGATCAGTCTCTGGGCATGGTGAGGGAGCAGTGATCAGTCTCATGGTGTGGGAGCAGTGATCAGTCTCATGGTGTGGGAGCAGTGATCAGTCTCATGGTGTGGGAGCAGTGATCAGTCTCATGGTGTGGGAGCAGTGATCAGTCTCTGGGTATGGTGTGGGAGCAGTGATCAGTCTCTGGGCACGGTGTGGGAGCAGTGATCAGTCTCATGGTGTGGGAGCAGTGATCAGTCTCATGGTGTGGGAGCAGTGATCAGTCTCTGGGCATGGTGTGGGAGCAGTGATCAGTCTCATGGTGTGGTGTGGGAGCAGTGATCAGTCTCTGGGTATGGTGTGGGAGCAGTGATCAGTCTCTGGGTATGGTGTGGGAGCAGTGATCAGTCTCTGGGTATGGTGTGGGAGCAGTGATCAGTCTCTGGGTATGGTGTGGGAGCACTGATCAGCCTCTGGGCATGGTTTGGGAGCAGTGATCAGTCTCATGGTGTGGTGTGGGAGCAGTGATCAGTTTCTGGGTATGGTGTGGGAGCAGTGATCAGCCTCTGGGTATGGCGTGGGAGCAGTGATCAGCCTCATAATGTGGGAGCAATGATCAGCCTCTGGGTATGGTGTGGGAGCAGTGACCAGTCTCTGGGTACGGTGTGGGAGCAATGATCAGCCTCTGGGCATGGTGTGGGAGCAGTGACCAGTCTCTGGGTACGGTGTGGGAGCAATGATCAGCCTCTGGGCATGGTGTGGGAGCAGTGATCAGTCTCTGGGTACGGTGTGGGAGCAATGATCAGCCTCTGGGCACGGTGTGGGAGCAGTGATCAGTCTCTGGGTACGGTGTGGGAGCAATGATCAGCCTCTGGGTACGGTGTGGGAGCAGTGATCAGTCTCTGGGTACGGTGTGGGAGCAATGATCAGCCTCTGGGCATGGTGTGGGAGCAGTGATCAGTCTCTGGGTATGGTTTGGGAGCAGTGATCAGTCTCTGGGCATGGTGTGGGAGCAGTGACCAGTCTCTGGGTATGGCGTGGGAGCAGTGATCAGCCTCATAATGTGGGAGCAATGATCAGCCTCTGGGTATGGTGTGGGAGCAGTGATCAGTCTCTGGGTATGGTGTGGGAGCAGTGATCAGTCTCTGGGTATGGTGTGGGAGCAGTGATCAGTCTCTGGGTATGGTGTGGGAGCAGTGATCAGTCTCTGGGTATGGTGTGGGAGCAGTGATCAGTCTCTGGGTATGGTGTGGGGGCAGTGATCAGTCTCATGGTGTGGGAGCAGTGATCAGTCTCTGGGTATGGTGAGGGAGCAGTGATCAGTCTCTGGGTACGGTGTGGGAGCAGTGATCAGTCTCTGGGTACGGTGTGGGAGCAGTGATCAGTCTCTGGGTACGGTGTGGGAGCAGTGATCAATCTCTGGGTACGGTGAGGGAGCAGTGATCAGTCTCTGGGTATGGTGTGGGAGCAGTGATCAGTCTCTGGGCATAGTGTGGGAGCAGTGATCAGTCTCATGGTGTGGGAGCAGTGATCAGTCTCTGGGCATAGTGTGGGAGCAGTGATCAGTCTCTGGGCATAGTGTGGGAGCAGTGATCAGTCTCATGTGTGTGGGAGCAGTGATCAGTCTCTGGGCATAGTGTGGGAGCAGTGATCAGTCTCTGGGCATAATGTGGAAGCAGTGATCATTCTCTGGGCATAGTGTGGGAGCAGTGATCAGTCTCATGGTGTGGGAACAGTGATCAGCCTCATGGTGTGGGAGCAGTGATCAGTCTCTGGGTATGGTGTGGGAGCAGTGATCAGTCTCATGGTGTGGGAGCAGTGATCAGTCTCTGGGTACGGTGTGGGAGCAGTGATCAGTCTCATGGTGTGGGAGCAGGGATCAGCCTCTGGGCATGGTGTGGGAGCAGTGATCAGCCTCATGGTGTGGGAGCAGTGATCAGTCTCATGGTGTGGGGGCAGTGATCAGTCTCATGGTGTGGGAGCAGTGATCAGTCTCATGGTGAGGGAGCAGTGATCAGTCTCATGGTGTGGGAGCAGGGATCAGCCTCTGGGCATGGTGTGGGAGCAGTGATCAGCCTCTGGGTACGGTGTGGGAGCAGTGATCAGTCTCTGGGTACGGTGTGGGAGCAGTGATCAGCCTCTGGGTATGGTGTGGGGGCAGTGATCAGCCTCTGGGCACGGTGTGGGAGCAGTGATCAGTCTCTGGGTACGGTGTGGGAGCAATGATCAGCCTCTGGGTATAGTGTGGGAGCAGTGATCAGTCTCTGGGCATGGTGTGGGAGCAGTGATCAGTCTCTGGGTATGGTGTGGGAGCAGTGATCAGCCTCTGGGTATGGTGTGGGAGCAGTGATCAGTCTCTGGGTACGGAGTGGGTACAGTGATCAGTCTCTGGGTAAGCTGAGGGAGCAGTGATCAGTCTCTGGGTACGGTGTGGGAGCAGTGATCAGTCTCTGGGTACGGTGTGGGAGCAGTGATCAGTCTCTGGGTATGGTGTGGGAGCAGTGATCAGTCTCTGGGTATGGTGTGGGAGCAGTGATCAGTCTCTGGGTATGGTGTGGGAGCAGTGATCAGTCTCTGGGCATAGTGTGGGAGCAGTGATCAGTCTTTGGGCATAGTGTGGGAGCAGTGATCATTCTCTGGGCATAGTGTGGGAGCAGTGATCATTCTCTGGGCATAGTGAGGGAGCAGTGATCAGCCTCTGGGTATGGTGTGGGAGCAGTGATCAGCCTCATGGTGTGGGAGCAGTGATCAGCCTCATGGTGTGGGAGCAGTGATCAGCCTCTGGGCATGGTGTGGGAGCAGTGATCAGCCTCATGGTGTGGGAGCAGTGATCAGCCTCTGGGCATGGTGTGGGGGCAGTGATCAGCCTCTGGGCATGGTTTGGGAGCAGTGACCAGTCTTTGGGTATGGTGTGGGAGCAGTGACCAGTCTCTGGGTATGGTGTGGGAGCAGTGATCAGTCTCTGGGCATGGTGTGGGAGCAGTGATCAGTCTCTGGGTATTGTGTGGGAGCAGTGATCAGCCTCATGATGTGGGAGCAGTTATCAGTCTCATGGTGAGGGAGCAGTGATCAGCCTCTGGGCATGGTGTGGGAGCAGTGACCAGACTTTGGGTATGGTGTGGGAGCAGTGACCAGTCTCTGGGTTTGGTGTGGGAGCAGTGATCAGCCTCTGGGCATGGTGTGGGAGCAGTGACCAGTCTCTGGGTACAGTGTGGGAGCAGTGATCAGTCTCTGGGTATGGTGTGGGAGCAGTGACCAGTCTCTGGGTATGGTGTGGGAGCAGTGACCAGTCTCTGGGTATGGTGTGGGAGCAGTGATCAGCCTCATGGTGTGGGAGCAGTGATCAGCCTCATGGTGTGGGAGCAGTGATCAGCCTCATGGTGTGGGAGCAGTGATCAGCGTCTGGGTATGGTGTGGGAGCAGTGATCAGCCTCATGGTGTGGGAGCAGTGATCAGCCTCATGGTGAGGGAGCAGTGATCAGTCTCTGGGTACGGTGTGGGAGCAGTGATCAGTCTCTGGGTATGGTGTGGGAGCAGTGATCAGTCTCTGGGCATGGTGTGGGAGCAGTGATCAGTCTCTGGGTATGGTGTGGGAGCAGTGATCAGTCTCTGGGTATGGTGAGGGAGCAGTGATCAGTCTCTGGGTATGGTGTGGGAGCAGTGATCAGTCTCTGGGTATGGTGTGGGAGCAGTGATCAGCCTCATGGTGTGGGAGCAGGGATCAGCCTCTGGGCATGGTGTGGGGGCAGTGATCAGCCTCTGGGTACGGTGTGGGAGCAGTGATCAGTCTCTGGGTACGGTGTGGGAGCAGTAATCAGTCTCTGGGTATGGTGTGGGAGCAGTGATCAGTCTCTGGGTACGGTGAGGGAGCAGTGATCAGTCTCTGGACAAAGTGTGGGAGCAGTGATCAGTCTCATGGTGTGGGAGCAGTGATCAGCCTCATGGTGTGGGAGCAGTGATCAGCCTCATGGTGTGGGAGCAGTAATCAGTCTCTGGGCATAGTGTGGGAGCAGTGATCAGCCTCTGGGTATGGTGTGGGAGCAGTGATCAGTCTCTGGGTATGGTGTGGGAGCAGTGATCAGTCTCTGGGTATGGTGTGGGAGCAGTGATCAGCCTCTGGGCACGGTGTGGGAGCAGTGATCAGTCTCTGGGTACGGTGTGGGAGCAGTGATCAGTCTCTGGGTATGGTGTGGGAGCAGTGATCAGCCTCATGGTGTGGGAGCAGTGATCAGCCTCTGGACATGGTGTGGGAGCAGTGATCAGCCTCTGGGCACGGTGTGGGAGCAGTGATCAGTCTCTGGGTATGGTGTGGGAGCAGTGATCAGCCTCTGGGTATGGTGTGGGAGCAGTGATCAGCCTCATGGTGTGGGAGCAGTGATCAGCCTCATAGTGTGGGAGCAGTGATCAGCCTCATGGTGTGGGAGCAGTGATTAGCCTCTGGGTATGGTGTGGGAGCAGTGATCAGTCTCTGGGTATGGTGTGGGAGCAGTGATCAGTCTCTGGGCATGGTGTGGGAGCAGTGAGCAGTCTCTGGGCATGGTGTGGGAGCAGTGATCAGCCTCATGGTGTGGGAGCAGTGATCAGCCTCATGGTGTGGGAGCAGTGGTCAGCCTCATGGTGTGGGAGCAGTGATCAGCCTCATGGTGTGGGAGCAGTGGTCAGCCTCATGGTGTGGGAGCAGTGATTAGTCTCATGGTGTGGGAGCAGTGATCAGTCTCTGGGTATGGTGTGGGAGCAGTGATCAGTCTCTGGGTACGGTGTGGGAGCAGTGATCAGTCTCTGGGTATGGTGTAGGAGCAGTGATCAGTCTCTGGGCATGGTTTGGGAGCAGTGATCAGTCTCTGGGTATGGTGTGGGAGCAGTGATCAGTCTCTGGGTATGGTGAGGGAGCAGTGATCAGTCTCTGGGTATGGTGTGGGAGCAGTGATCAGTCTCTGGGTATGGTGAGGGAGCAGTGATCAGTCTCTGGGTACCGTGTGGGAGCAGTGATGAGTCTCTGGGTATGGTGTGGGAGCAGTGATCAGCCTCATGGTGTGGGAGCAGGGATCAGCCTCTGGGCATGGTGTGGGGGCAGTGATCAGTCTCTGGGTATGGTGTGGGAGCAGTGATCAGTCTCTGGGTATGGTGTGGGAGCAGTGATCAGTCTCTGGGTATGGTGTGGGAGCAGTGATCAGTCTCATGGTGTGGGAGCAGTGATCAGCCTCATGGTGTGGGAGCAGTGATCAGCCTCATGGTGTGGGAGCAGTGATCAGTCACTGGGTACGGTGTGGGAGCAGTGATCAGTCTCTGGGTATGGTGTGGGAGCAGTGATCAGTCTCTGGGTACGGTGAGGGAGCAGTGATCAGTCTCTGGACATAGTGTGGGAGCAGTGATCAGTCTCATGGTGTGGGAGCAGTGATCAGTCTCATGGTGTGGGAGCAGTGATCAGCCTCATGGTGTGGGAGCAGTGATCAGTCTCATGGTGTGGGAGCAGTGATCAGCCTCATGGTGTGGGAGCAGTAATCAGTCTCTGGGCATAGTGTGGGAGCAGTGATCAGTCTCTGGGCACAGTGTGGGAGCAGTGATCAGCCTCTGGGCACGGTGTGGGAGCAGTGATCAGTCTCTGGGTACGGTGTGGGAGCAGTGATCAGTCTCTGGGTATGGTGTGGGAGCAGTGATCAGCCTCTGGGTATGGTGTGGGAGCAGTGATCAGCCTCATGGTGTGGGAGCAGTGATCAGCCTCATAGTGTGGGAGCAGTGATCAGCCTCATGGTGTGGGAGCAGTGATTAGCCTCTGGGTATGGTGTGGGAGCAGTGATCAGTCTCTGGGTATGGTGTGGGAGCAGTGATCAGTCTCTGGGCATGGTGTGGGAGCAGTGAGCAGTCTCTGGGCATGGTGTGGGAGCAGTGATCAGCCTCATGGTGTGGGAGCAGTGATCAGCCTCATGGTGTGGGAGCAGTGGTCAGCCTCATGGTGTGGGAGCAGTGATCAGCCTCATGGTGTGGGAGCAGTGGTCAGCCTCATGGTGTGGGAGCAGTGATTAGTCTCATGGTGTGGGAGCAGTGATCAGTCTCTGGGTATGGTGTGGGAGCAGTGATCAGTCTCTGGGTACGGTGTGGGAGCAGTGATCAGTCTCTGGGTATGGTGTAGGAGCAGTGATCAGTCTCTGGGCATGGTTTGGGAGCAGTGATCAGTCTCTGGGTATGGTGTGGGAGCAGTGATCAGTCTCTGGGTATGGTGAGGGAGCAGTGATCAGTCTCTGGGTATGGTGTGGGAGCAGTGATCAGTCTCTGGGTATGGTGAGGGAGCAGTGATCAGTCTCTGGGTACCGTGTGGGAGCAGTGATGAGTCTCTGGGTATGGTGTGGGAGCAGTGATCAGCCTCATGGTGTGGGAGCAGGGATCAGCCTCTGGGCATGGTGTGGGGGCAGTGATCAGTCTCTGGGTATGGTGTGGGAGCAGTGATCAGTCTCTGGGTATGGTGTGGGAGCAGTGATCAGTCTCTGGGTATGGTGTGGGAGCAGTGATCAGTCTCATGGTGTGGGAGCAGTGATCAGCCTCATGGTGTGGGAGCAGTGATCAGCCTCATGGTGTGGGAGCAGTGATCAGTCACTGGGTACGGTGTGGGAGCAGTGATCAGTCTCTGGGTATGGTGTGGGAGCAGTGATCAGTCTCTGGGTACGGTGAGGGAGCAGTGATCAGTCTCTGGACATAGTGTGGGAGCAGTGATCAGTCTCATGGTGTGGGAGCAGTGATCAGTCTCATGGTGTGGGAGCAGTGATCAGCCTCATGGTGTGGGAGCAGTGATCAGTCTCATGGTGTGGGAGCAGTGATCAGCCTCATGGTGTGGGAGCAGTAATCAGTCTCTGGGCATAGTGTGGGAGCAGTGATCAGTCTCTGGGCACAGTGTGGGAGCAGTGATCAGCCTCTGGGCACGGTGTGGGAGCAGTGATCAGTCTCTGGGTACGGTGTGGGAGCAGTGATCAGTCTCTGGGTATGGTGTGGGAGCAGTGATCAGCCTCTGGGTATGGTGTGGGAGCAGTGATCAGTCTCTGGGTATGGTGTGGGAGCAGTGATCAGTCTCATGGTGTGGGAGCAGTGATCAGCCTCATGGTGTGGGAGCAGTGATCAGCCTCTGGACATGGTGTGGGAGCAGTGATCAGCCTCTGGGCATGGTGTGGGAGCAGTGATCAGTCTCTGGGTATGGTGTGGGAGCAGTGATCAGTCTCTGGGCATGATGTGGGAGCAGTGAGCAGTCTCTGGGCATGGTGTGGGAGCAGTGATCAGTCTCTGGGCATGGTGTGGGAGCAGTGATCAGCCTCATGGTGTGGGAGCAGTGATCAGTCTCATAGTGTGGGAGCAGTGATCAGCCTCATGGTGTGGGAGCAGTGATTAGCCTCTGGGTATGGTGTGGGAGCAGTGAGCAGTCTCTGGGCATGGTGTGGGAGCAGTGATCAGTCTCTGGGCATGGTGTGGGAGCAGTGAGCAGTCTCTGGGCATGGTGTGGGAGCAGTGAGCAGTCTCTGGGTATGGTGTGGGAGCAGTGATGAGCCTCATGGTGTGGGAGCAGTGAGTAGTCTCTGGGCATGGTGTGGGAGCAGTGATCAGCCTCATGGTGTGGGAGCAGTGATCAGCCTCATGGTGTGGGAGCAGTGATCAGTCTCATGGTGTGGGAGCAGTGATCAGTCTCATGGTGTGGGAGCAGTGATCAGCCTCATGGTGTGGGAGCAGTGATCAATCTCATGGTGTGGGAGCAGTGATCAGTCTCATGGTGTGGGAGCAGTGATCAGCCTCATGGTGTGGGAGCAGTGATCAGCCTCATGGTGTGGGAGCAGTGATCAGCCTCTGGGTATGGTGAGGGAGCAGTGATCAGTCTCTGGGTATGGTGAGGGAGCAGTGATCAGTCTCATGGTGTGGGAGCAGTGATCAGTCTCTGGGTATGGTGTGGGAGCAGTGATCAGTCTCATGGTGTGGGAGCAGTGATCAGTCTCATGGTGTGGGAGCAGTGATCAGTCTCTGGGCATGGTGAGGGAGCAGTGATCAGTCTCATGGTGTGGGAGCAGTGATCAGTCTCATGGTGTGGGAGCAGTGATCAGTCTCATGGTGTGGGAGCAGTGATCAGTCTCATGGTGTGGGAGCAGTGATCAGTCTCTGGGTATGGTGTGGGAGCAGTGATCAGTCTCTGGGCACGGTGTGGGAGCAGTGATCAGTCTCATGGTGTGGGAGCAGTGATCAGTCTCATGGTGTGGGAGCAGTGATCAGTCTCTGGGCATGGTGTGGGAGCAGTGATCAGTCTCATGGTGTGGTGTGGGAGCAGTGATCAGTCTCTGGGTATGGTGTGGGAGCAGTGATCAGTCTCTGGGTATGGTGTGGGAGCAGTGATCAGTCTCTGGGTATGGTGTGGGAGCAGTGATCAGTCTCTGGGTATGGTGTGGGAGCACTGATCAGCCTCTGGGCATGGTTTGGGAGCAGTGATCAGTCTCATGGTGTGGTGTGGGAGCAGTGATCAGTTTCTGGGTATGGTGTGGGAGCAGTGATCAGCCTCTGGGTATGGCGTGGGAGCAGTGATCAGCCTCATAATGTGGGAGCAATGATCAGCCTCTGGGTATGGTGTGGGAGCAGTGACCAGTCTCTGGGTACGGTGTGGGAGCAATGATCAGCCTCTGGGCATGGTGTGGGAGCAGTGACCAGTCTCTGGGTACGGTGTGGGAGCAATGATCAGCCTCTGGGCATGGTGTGGGAGCAGTGATCAGTCTCTGGGTACGGTGTGGGAGCAATGATCAGCCTCTGGGCACGGTGTGGGAGCAGTGATCAGTCTCTGGGTACGGTGTGGGAGCAATGATCAGCCTCTGGGTACGGTGTGGGAGCAGTGATCAGTCTCTGGGTACGGTGTGGGAGCAATGATCAGCCTCTGGGCATGGTGTGGGAGCAGTGATCAGTCTCTGGGTATGGTTTGGGAGCAGTGATCAGTCTCTGGGCATGGTGTGGGAGCAGTGACCAGTCTCTGGGTATGGCGTGGGAGCAGTGATCAGCCTCATAATGTGGGAGCAATGATCAGCCTCTGGGTATGGTGTGGGAGCAGTGATCAGTCTCTAGGTATGGTGTGGGAGCAGTGATCAGTCTCTGGGTATGGTGTGGGAGCAGTGATCAGTCTCTGGGTATGGTGTGGGAGCAGTGATCAGTCTCTGGGTATGGTGTGGGAGCAGTGATCAGTCTCTGGGTATGGTGTGGGGGCAGTGATCAGTCTCATGGTGTGGGAGCAGTGATCAGTCTCTGGGTATGGTGAGGGAGCAGTGATCAGTCTCTGGGTACGGTGTGGGAGCAGTGATCAGTCTCTGGGTACGGTGTGGGAGCAGTGATCAGTCTCTGGGTACGGTGTGGGAGCAGTGATCAATCTCTGGGTACGGTGAGGGAGCAGTGATCAGTCTCTGGGTATGGTGTGGGAGCAGTGATCAGTCTCTGGGCATAGTGTGGGAGCAGTGATCAGTCTCATGGTGTGGGAGCAGTGATCAGTCTCTGGGCATAGTGTGGGAGCAGTGATCAGTCTCTGGGCATAGTGTGGGAGCAGTGATCAGTCTCATGGTGTGGGAGCAGTGATCAGTCTCTGGGCATAGTGTGGGAGCAGTGATCAGTCTCTGGGCATAATGTGGAAGCAGTGATCATTCTCTGGGCATAGTGTGGGAGCAGTGATCAGTCTCATGGTGTGGGAACAGTGATCAGCCTCATGGTGTGGGAGCAGTGATCAGTCTCTGGGTATGGTGTGGGAGCAGTGATCAGTCTCATGGTGTGGGAGCAGTGATCAGTCTCTGGGTACGGTGTGGGAGCAGTGATCAGTCTCATGGTGTGGGAGCAGGGATCAGCCTCTGGGCATGGTGTGGGAGCAGTGATCAGCCTCATGGTGTGGGAGCAGTGATCAGTCTCATGGTGTGGGGGCAGTGATCAGTCTCATGGTGTGGGAGCAGTGATCAGTCTCATGGTGAGGGAGCAGTGATCAGTCTCATGGTGTGGGAGCAGGGATCAGCCTCTGGGCATGGTGTGGGAGCAGTGATCAGCCTCTGGGTACGGTGTGGGAGCAGTGATCAGTCTCTGGGTACGGTGTGGGAGCAGTGATCAGCCTCTGGGTATGGTGTGGGGGCAGTGATCAGCCTCTGGGCACGGTGTGGGAGCAGTGATCAGTCTCTGGGTACGGTGTGGGAGCAATGATCAGCCTCTGGGTATAGTGTGGGAGCAGTGATCAGTCTCTGGGCATGGTGTGGGAGCAGTGATCAGTCTCTGGGTATGGTGTGGGAGCAGTGATCAGCCTCTGGGTATGGTGTGGGAGCAGTGATCAGTCTCTGGGTACGGAGTGGGTACAGTGATCAGTCTCTGGGTAAGCTGAGGGAGCAGTGATCAGTCTCTGGGTACGGTGTGGGAGCAGTGATCAGTCTCTGGGTACGGTGTAGGAGCAGTGATCAGTCTCTGGGTATGGTGTGGGAGCAGTGATCAGTCTCTGGGTATGGTGTGGGAGCAGTGATCAGTCTCTGGGTATGGTGTGGGAGCAGTGATCAGTCTCTGGGCATAGTGTGGGAGCAGTGATCAGTCTTTGGGCATAGTGTGGGAGCAGTGATCATTCTCTGGGCATAGTGTGGGAGCAGTGATCATTCTCTGGGCATAGTGAGGGAGCAGTGATCAGCCTCTGGGTATGGTGTGGGAGCAGTGATCAGCCTCATGGTGTGGGAGCAGTGATCAGCCTCATGGTGTGGGAGCAGGGATCAGCCTCTGGGCATGGTGTGGGAGCAGTGATCAGCGTCTGGTCATGGTGTGGGAGCAGTGATCAGTCTCATGGTGTGGGAGCAGTGATCAGTCTCTGGGCATAGTGTGGGAGCAGTGATCAGCCTCTGGTCATGGTGTGGGAGCAGTGATCAGCCTCATGGTGTGGGAGCAGTGATCAGCCTCTGGGCATGGTGTGGGGGCAGTGATCAGCCTCTGGGCATGGTTTGGGAGCAGTGACCAGTCTTTGGGTATGGTGTGGGAGCAGTGACCAGTCTCTGGGTATGGTGTGGGAGCAGTGATCAGTCTCTGGGCATGGTGTGGGAGCAGTGATCAGTCTCTGGGTATTGTGTGGGAGCATTGATCAGCCTCATGATGTGGGAGCAGTTATCAGTCTCATGGTGAGGGAGCAGTGATCAGCCTCTGGGCATGGTGTGGGAGCAGTGACCAGACTTTGGGTATGGTGTGGGAGCAGTGACCAGTCTCTGGGTTTGGTGTGGGAGCAGTGATCAGCCTCTGGGCATGGTGTGGGAGCAGTGACCAGTCTCTGGGTACAGTGTGGGAGCAGTGATCAGTCTCTGGGTATGGTGTGGGAGCAGTGACCAGTCTCTGGGTATGGTGTGGGAGCAGTGACCAGTCTCTGGGTATGGTGTGGGAGCAGTGATCAGCCTCATGGTGTGGGAGCAGTGATCAGCCTCATGGTGTGGGAGCAGTGATCAGCCTCATGGTGTGGGAGCAGTGATCAGCGTCTGGGTATGGTGTGGGAGCAGTGATCAGCCTCATGGTGTGGGAGCAGTGATCAGCCTCATGGTGAGGGAGCAGTGATCAGTCTCTGGGTACGGTGTGGGAGCAGTGATCAGTCTCTGGGTATGGTGTGGGAGCAGTGATCAGTCTCTGGGCATGGTGTGGGAGCAGTGATCAGTCTCTGGGTATGGTGTGGGAGCAGTGATCAGTCTCTGGGTATGGTGTGGGAGCAGTGATCAGTCTCTGGGTATGGTGTGGGAGCAGTGATCAGTCTCTGGGTATGGTGTGGGAGCAGTGATCAGCCTCATGGTGTGGGAGCAGGGATCAGCCTCTGGGCATGGTGTGGGGGCAGTGATCAGCCTCTGGGTACGGTGTGGGAGCAGTGATCAGTCTCTGGGTACGGTGTGGGAGCAGTAATCAGTCTCTGGGTATGGTGTGGGAGCAGTGATCAGTCTCTGGGTACGGTGAGGGAGCAGTGATCAGTCTCTGGACAAAGTGTGGGAGCAGTGATCAGTCTCATGGTGTGGGAGCAGTGATCAGCCTCATGGTGTGGGAGCAGTGATCAGCCTCATGGTGTGGGAGCAGTAATCAGTCTCTGGGCATAGTGTGGGAGCAGTGATCAGCCTCTGGGTATGGTGTGGGAGCAGTGATCAGTCTCTGGGTATGGTGTGGGAGCAGTGATCAGTCTCTGGGTATGGTGTGGGAGCAGTGATCAGCCTCTGGGCACGGTGTGGGAGCAGTGATCAGTCTCTGGGTACGGTGTGGGAGCAGTGATCAGTCTCTGGGTATGGTGTGGGAGCAGTGATCAGCCTCATGGTGTGGGAGCAGTGATCAGCCTCTGGACATGGTGTGGGAGCAGTGATCAGCCTCTGGGCACGGTGTGGGAGCAGTGATCAGTCTCTGGGTATGGTGTGGGAGCAGTGATCAGCCTCTGGGTATGGTGTGGGAGCAGTGATCAGCCTCATGGTGTGGGAGCAGTGATCAGCCTCATAGTGTGGGAGCAGTGATCAGCCTCATGGTGTGGGAGCAGTGATTAGCCTCTGGGTATGGTGTGGGAGCAGTGATCAGTCTCTGGGTATGGTGTGGGAGCAGTGATCAGTCTCTGGGCATGGTGTGGGAGCAGTGAGCAGTCTCTGGGCATGGTGTGGGAGCAGTGATCAGCCTCATGGTGTGGGAGCAGTGATCAGCCTCATGGTGTGGGAGCAGTGGTCAGCCTCATGGTGTGGGAGCAGTGATCAGCCTCATGGTGTGGGAGCAGTGGTCAGCCTCATGGTGTGGGAGCAGTGATTAGTCTCATGGTGTGGGAGCAGTGATCAGTCTCTGGGTATGGTGTGGGAGCAGTGATCAGTCTCTGGGTACGGTGTGGGAGCAGTGATCAGTCTCTGGGTATGGTGTAGGAGCAGTGATCAGTCTCTGGGCATGGTTTGGGAGCAGTGATCAGTCTCTGGGTATGGTGTGGGAGCAGTGATCAGTCTCTGGGTATGATGAGGGAGCAGTGATCAGTCTCTGGGTATGGTGTGGGAGCAGTGATCAGTCTCTGGGTATGGTGAGGGAGCAGTGATCAGTCTCTGGGTACCGTGTGGGAGCAGTGATGAGTCTCTGGGTATGGTGTGGGAGCAGTGATCAGCCTCATGGTGTGGGAGCAGGGATCAGCCTCTGGGCATGGTGTGGGGGCAGTGATCAGTCTCTGGGTATGGTGTGGGAGCAGTGATCAGTCTCTGGGTATGGTGTGGGAGCAGTGATCAGTCTCTGGGTATGGTGTGGGAGCAGTGATCAGTCTCATGGTTTGGGAGCAGTGATCAGCCTCATGGTGTGGGAGCAGTGATCAGCCTCATGGTGTGGGAGCAGTGATCAGTCACTGGGTACGGTGTGGGAGCAGTGATCAGTCTCTGGGTATGGTGTGGGAGCAGTGATCAGTCTCTGGGTACGGTGAGGGAGCAGTGATCAGTCTCTGGACATAGTGTGGGAGCAGTGATCAGTCTCATGGTGTGGGAGCAGTGATCAGCCTCATGGTGTGGGAGCAGTGATCAGTCTCATGGTGTGGGAGCAGTGATCAGCCTCATGGTGTGGGAGCAGTAATCAGTCTCTGGGCATAGTGTGGGAGCAGTGATCAGTCTCTGGGCACAGTGTGGGAGCAGTGATCAGCCTCTGGGCACGGTGTGGGAGCAGTGATCAGTCTCTGGGTACGGTGTGGGAGCAGTGATCAGTCTCTGGGTATGGTGTGGGAGCAGTGATCAGCCTCTGGGTATGGTGTGGGAGCAGTGATCAGTCTCTGGGTATGGTGTGGGAGCAGTGATCAGTCTCATGGTGTGGGAGCAGTGATCAGCCTCATGGTGTGGGAGCAGTGATCAGCCTCTGGACATGGTGTGGGAGCAGTGATCAGCCTCTGGGCATGGTGTGGGAGCAGTGATCAGTCTCTGGGTATGGTGTGGGAGCAGTGATCAGTCTCTGGGCATGGTGTGGGAGCAGTGAGCAGTCTCTGGGCATGGTGTGGGAGCAGTGATCAGTCTCTGGGCATGGTGTGGGAGCAGTGATCAGCCTCATGGTGTGGGAGCAGTGATCAGTCTCATAGTGTGGGAGCAGTGATCAGCCTCATGGTGTGGGAGCAGTGATTAGCCTCTGGGTATGGTGTGGGAGCAGTGAGCAGTCTCTGGGCATGGTGTGGGAGCAGTGATCAGTCTCTGGGCATGGTGTGGGAGCAGTGAGCAGTCTCTGGGCATGGTGTGGGAGCAGTGAGCAGTCTCTGGGTATGGTGTGGGAGCAGTGATGAGCCTCATGGTGTGGGAGCAGTGAGTAGTCTCTGGGCATGGTGTGGGAGCAGTGATCAGCCTCATGGTGTGGGAGCAGTGATCAGCCTCATGGTGTGGGAGCAGTGATCAGTCTCATGGTGTGGGAGCAGTGATCAGTCTCATGGTGTGGGAGCAGTGATCAGCCTCATGGTGTGGGAGCAGTGATCAGCCTCATGGTGTGGGAGCAGTGATCAGCCTCTGGGCATGGTGTGGGAGCAGTGATCAGCCATGTTATGAATGATGGTCAGGAAAAAATGATTAACAAAAGCGAACAAAATTATGCTTTCACAATTTTATTCGGTGTCAAACAATTTCACCAGTTCCTTTTGAGACGCCAATTCACGCAAGTAACCGATCACCGATCACAAACTGTTACTAGCTATCTTGGTCCCAAAGGCAGTAATTCTATCTATGGCGGATTCTAGAATGCAACGATTGGCTATTTTATTGTCTCAGTACGATTACCGAATCGAATATCGCACGTTGAAGTAGAATGCCGTGGCGGATGTCCTTTCAAGGTTCTGGAGATTCTGAAATTGGCCGCGAATGGTCAATCTTCACTCTGGATGTGATTGAGGAGGACTTTCCAGTCACTGCCGCTGTTATTGCAGAGCACACACAGAAAGATGCCACGTTACAGCGGGCCTATGAGCACATCCTGCGCGGGTGGCCTGAAATTCAGAAGCATTGGGATGAGGAGATCGAGACCTTTCATCATCGTCGGCAGGAATTATCATGTGAGCCGGGATGTCTGAAATGGGGCCTGAGAGTAGTCATTCCCAGTGCACTATGGGCCAAAGTCTTGACGGAATGTCACGGTGAGCAGACTGGCATCATGGGCATGAAAGCAGTGGCCCGAAGTTTTGTTTATTGGCCTGGGTTGGTTTAGAAGTATTGGTAAGCAAGTGTACTATCTGTCAAGACTAAAACGCCGCTGCCAACATGGACTTGGCCAATGAGACCATTCCAAAGAATACTTATTGATTTTTGTGAGAGGGCAGTGATAGTTTTCTGCTTCTAATCGATAGGCATTCGAAATGGCTGGAAGTATGGCATATGGGGTCATCTACGACTACAGAGCGTACATTGGATGAATTACGGATGAATTATGAATTTTTTGCATGCCGTGGCCTGCCCGAAGAAATCGTGTCAGATAATGGTCCACAATTTCGGTCCACGCAATTTGCGAGTTTCGCCAGACTCAACAATATCAAACACACGTTGGTAGCACCATATCATCAAGCTTTCAGCACGTGATACGGAGTCTGACCTGGACGCTGATCAGAAAGTGTTGGCAGGTCCCAGTATTCCAACGGACATAACGTACGTATCCGCACCGATTCACATGCAGCCGACTGAAGACGGTTCTGCGGGTATGGGACAATTTCGCAGAGACTCTTTAAGGGCTAGAAATTGCCCTCCGCCCCAAATGGAGCGGATAATTTGAATTAAATGAATATTCAGTGCCTGAATCCATGGGGTGGAGAATAGAGGAAAATTGGTCTCTTTAACTTTTTTAATTCGTTGGGGGGGGCTAGGGGGTGGAAGTGTTTTGGGAGCGGGGCGGAAGGCGGATGGTGTCATCGGCAAGACACGTAGCAATGTCCCTCTCCTTCAGGTAAAGGGGAGGGCCGCTGCGATCTCTGCAGCCACTTTAGTGGAGCCCACTGGGCCACCAGGGAGGGCTTTGGCCGGGCCAACGAACCTGTGGCCGCCGCTGTCGGGCCGACTTTACATTCATCCGACAATTAAAATAAAATGGCGGCCGGGGCGGTGCGCCCTCCCCTCCAAGGGCGGACGCACCGCCCAGCCCCTGGCAGCTTCCCGCCGGGAAAAGCTGCCGGGGGCACCGAGCGGCGGAGGCTCCACACCCGCGGGGCAATTTCCCTCGCTGGGCGGTAAGGGGTTGGCGCGTGCCCGACAGGGCAGGAACACGGGCAGGGTGGAAAACCGTTTCTGCCGCCCCCCCCACCCCCCGGCTCAGGAGAAATTTCGGATGGGTCGGCCTGTCCGCCTGTTCCCGGTCGGAAAGGCCTCACCGCCCCATTACCGCCTCTTAGTAGTGGTAAGGGACCTTAACGAGGGGGGTCAATTTCGGCCCCTGCATCTTCCGTGGGGGGGAGGTGGAGTTGGGGTTCAGTTGAGACGATCAATGAGAAAACGCAAACCAACTGGACAGGATATTAATAACTGGGAATATCAAAATCTTAGGACGAAAGCTAACACTAGGACGGATATAAGGGGTCCAAGGAAAAGCAAGAGGACACAGGATGATGGAGGTCAGGAATCCTGGGCCACATGCCCTGAAAACAGAAATTCCCCAAGTTGGTCTCCCGAGCCAAAGGAGAATGTAGAAAACGGCCAATTGCAAAATAATGGAGGTCTGAGTGGGAGGAAGCTAACAGCTTACAACAAGATACTCGGGCCCAGCAGTCAAATTTGTAATCGTTATGTAGATAAGTATTTTTTTTTTGGAAATATTGTATAAATAGCTACAGCAATGAATACCTTGCTTCTTAAAAAACAGAGAGAGAAGTCGTGTAATGTATGCACCTGTGAGCATGCGCCCAGGCTTGTGGAGCTACAAAATAGTTGTGGAGCTGTTGCATTGTGATTGGCTCACCCAGTCAGTTGATGTTCACAAGACTCAATAAAACCCCGGTTAATTGAGTTCAGGGTCTCCACGATGAGGTGTGCAGTTGTGAGCCTGGTGGATGAACTGGGAGCGTTCAGTCTGATTGTTAAACCTTTGCTAATAAACCAGCTCGGTTCTTTACAGCAAATGTGTAGCTATGAATTCTTAAGCAAAGAACCAATGAAGCAAATATATTATATTGACCAGGTATGTCCTGTCCACAAATAGCACGACAAATCCAATCCGGCCAATTACCACCCCATCAGTCTAATCTCAATCATCAGCAAAGTGATGGAAGGTGTCATCGACAGTGCTATCAAGTGGCACTTACTCACCAATAACCTGATCACCAATGGTCAGTTTGGGTTCTGCCAGGACCACTCGGCTCCAGACCTCATTACAGCCTTGGTCCAAACATGGACAAAAGAGCTGAATTCCAGGGGAGGGGTGAGAGTGACTGCCCTCGACATCAGGGCAGCATTTGACCAGGTGTGGCATCAAGGAGCCCTGGTAAAACTGAAGTCAATGGGAATCAGGGGGAAAACTCTCCACTGGCTGGAGTCATACTGAACACAAAGGACGATGGTTGTGGTGGTTGGAGGTCAGTCATCTCAGCCCCAGGAGATCGCTGCAGGAGTTCCTCAGGGCAGTGTCCTAGGCCCAACCATCTTCAGCTGCTTCATCAATGACCTTCCCTCCACCATAAGGTCAGAAGTGGGGATGTTCGCTGATGACTGCACAGTGTTCAGTTCCATTCACAACTGCTCAGATAATGGAGCAGTCCATGCCGCATGCAGCAAGACCTGGACAACATTCAGGCTTGGGCTGGTAAGTGGCAAGTAACATTCGCGCCACACAAGTGCCGTAACAATGACTATCTCCAACAAGCGAGAGTCTAACCACCACCCCTTGATATTCAATGACATTACCATCGCCGAATCCCCCACCATCAACATCCTGGGGGTCACCATTGACCAGAAACTTAACTGGACCAGCCACATAAATACTGTGGCAACAAGAGCGGGTCAGATGCTGGGTATTCTGTGGAAAGTGTCTCACCTTCAGGCACCACTATCGGCAAGGCAAGTCAGGAGTGTGATGGAATACTCTCCACTTGCCTGGATGAGTGCAGCTACAACAACACTCAAGAAGCTCGACACCATCCAGGACAAAGCAGCCGCTTGATCAGCTCCCCATCCACCACCTTCAACATTCACTCCCTCCACCACCAACAGTATATTCTCACCGTTTAATGCTTCACATAACAATAAGATTTACAATAACAGCTTGCATTTATATAGCGCCTTTAATGCGATAAGACATCCCAATGCGCTTCACAGGAGCGTTATCAAACACAATTTGACACCAATCCTCATAAGGAGATATTCGGACATGGTCCCAAAATCTTGGTCAAAGATGTAGTTTGAAGGAGCATCTTGAAGGAAGAGAGAGAGAGAGGTGGAAGTGTTAGGGGAGGGAATTCCCGAGCTTGGAGTCTAGGCGGCTAAAGGCACGGCCGCCGATGGTGGGGCGATGGAGATTGGTCATGCGCCAGAATCCAGAACTGGAGGAGCGTGGAGATCTCGGAGGGTTGTAGGGCTGGACCATGAGTCAATGTAGGTCAGCGAGCACAGGGGCGATGGGTGAGCGGGACTTGGTGCGAGTTAGGATACAGGCAGCAGAAATGCTTGTGACCAAATAAGTGGGTATTACACAGTGCTTATTCAGGGCCTAAATCTGTAAGATTAATCAACAGCTGTTAATATTACATGACTCTATAATGTCCTTTGCTGGTGTACATTCCAAGAGATACCAGCAGATCATGTGACCACTCTTTGCACTTGGAACTAAATAGTGGGTATCCAAAGGTTATTGAACTGTGGAAGGAATCACAAGATAAATACAGCTGAGTGAGCCCATTCACCACATCTAGTTCATAAGAAGTAGGAGCAGGAGCAGGCCATTCAGCCCTTCGAGCCTGCACCGCCATTCAATATGATCATGCAACTTCAGTACCCCATTCCTGCTTTCTCTCCATACCCCTTGATCTCTTTAGCCGTAAGGGCCACATCTAACTCCCTTTTGAATATATCTAACGAACTGGTCTCAACAACTTTCTGTGGTAGAGAATTCCACAGGTTCAAATTCTCTGAGTGAAGAAGTTTCTCCTCATCTCGGTCCTAAATGGCTTACCCCTTATCCTTAGACTGTGACCCCTGGTTCTGGACTTCCCCAACATCGGGAACATTCTTCCTGCATCTAACCTGTCTAACCCCATCAGAATTTTATATGTTTCTGTGAGATCCCCTCTCATTCTTCTAAATTCCAGTGAATATAAGCCGAGTCGATCCAGTCTTTCTTCATATGTCAGTCCTGCCATCCCGGGAATTAGTACATGTAATACGACCATGGCTGATCCGATCATTGACTTTCTTTCTTTCAATATCTACAATTCTCCCCCAACGCAGCCTCTTGGCTAACTCAGAGCCAATCACGTCGAAACTCAATCTGTCCTCGTGCACTCTAGCTCAGCCACACTGCCTGAAGATCTGTAAAAAGGCATTGATCGGGGTAGATCGAGAGAAACTATTTCCTCTGGTGTGGAGGCGGGGGGGGGGGGGGGGGGAGTCCAGAACAAGGCGGCATCACCTTAAAATTAGGGCTCGGTGTTCAGGGATGATGTCAGGAAGCACTTCTTCACACAAAGGGTAGTGGGAATCTGGAACTCTCTCCCCCCAAAATGTGTTGAGACTCAGGCGGGGCAATTGGAAAATTCCAAAACTGAGATAGACAGATTTTTTTGTTAGGCAAGGGTATTAAGGGTTATGGTAGATGGGATTAAGATACAGATTTAGATAGGGAATTCAGAAGAAACTTCTTTAAATTACAACAGTGACTACACTCCAAATAACTGTAAAGCGCATTGAGACATCCGGTGGTTGTGAAAGGGGCTATATAAATCCAAGTCTTTCTCTTCTTTCGAGAATGTGGAACTCCCTACCACAGGGAGCGGTTGAAGTGAATGGTATCGATGCATTTAAGGGGAGGCTAGACAACCATGTGAGGGAGAAGGGAATAGAGGGTTATGCTGATAGATTTAGATGAGGAAAGTCAGGAGGAGGCTCGAGTGGAGCATAAACGCCGGTATGGACTGGTTGGGCTGAATGGCCTGTTTCTCTGCCGTCTATTCTATGTAATCCCATATAGATCAACCACGATCTCATTGAACGGCAGAACAGGCTCGAAGAGGCCAAACGGCCTCCTTCTGTTCCTGTGTTCCTAGCCCACGGACACTGAGTGACTGACTGACACTAGTTGAGTAGACCAGGAGGGTCAACACTGGTCTGTATGGGACGGAGCCACACTGTGGGGTGCGCTGAAACATTCATCATCATAGGCGATCACTCGAACGAGATGACTTGCTTCCACACGAGTTCACAGATGTTTCAATGAAGGACCCGATGTTCCAGTCCTGAACTCCAATTGAAGGGGTGAAAGATGCCGGTGTGTGGATTTTTTTTAACGTCGGGTGACCGTTGCACACCAGCCACCACACGGGCTTGACCTACTTGGTCGAGTGGCAAGGATTAACCAGGATGACTGGAGACCTGCTCAGCAGCATGGACCTAGTGCGCGCACATATCGCAGTGTGGGCTGGCCCGTGCTGCCCCCTGGGCCCTCGCCTCCTCTGGGCCCTGCACCCTCATTCGCCGCACCTCCGCCACAATCTAACGCCGCACCTCCGCACCAAACATTCGCCGAACCTTCGCCACGATCACCCACCGAATCTCAGCCACAATCCCTCGTCGCTCCTCCGCCTCGATCACTCTCCGCACCTACGCGTCGACCTTCCCGCTCCTCTGCCGTACCTAGGCCCCGCCGATACTCCTGCCCACGCTCCAACCGGCGACCTGGACCCTGATGACGTCACCCAGTTGCCAACCTCGAAGCTGTTGCACACTTGGAGTGTTTCGCGCTGAAACATTACAGCAGCGACGATACTGCAAAAAACACCCCCTCGGCTGTGGAGCACTTTGGGACGTCCTGGGGCTGTGAAAGGCATTGTATAAATCCTTCTTCCTTTCATCAGACTAGTGTTGACAGCAGGTTAGTTGCAAGGTGAGAGCTTTGTGTGAGAGGTTTGTCACAGCTGAGGGCAGCCCTTGAAACAATTCTGAGTTAACGGCGCCACCTGGTGGAACTGGGCAGTAACGTTCTCCCCCCCACCCCCCCCCCCACCACCCCCCACCGAAATTCGGATAGACTGCAGCTCCCATTAGCACCCCCAGGGCACAGCGCCGCTGCTAGCGACTCCCGCTAAATTCCACGGGAGTTTAGCGGCGGCGGTAACCGGTCGCGCCCCGCTCCGTTGCGCTGGCGATGATGACATCATCACCATGCGCAGCGCCCCGGAGTGAAAATCCTGAAGCTGCGCGGAGCGAGGCCAGCGACGGTTTTAGGGGGCGCGAACCGGGCTGTCGGCCGCTAGCGGGGGGGCTAGTTAAAGGAGAGGTGACGCTTTTAAAAAATGAATCGTCCGACTTACCCGCCGCGGCCCATTGGATGGTGGATCGCGGGGTCCATGCCGCGAACTTCCACTTGCCGGCAAGACCAGAACTAGGGGCCTTAAATATAAGATGGTCATTAATAAATCCAATCGAGAATTCAGAAGAAGTAACTTCTTTACTCAGAGAGTGGTGAGAATGTGGAACTCGCTGCCACAGGGAGCGGTTGAGGCGAATAGTATCGATGCATTTAAGGGGAAGCTGGATAAACACATGAAAGGAATAGAAGGAGATGTTGATAGGCTAAGATGAAGAATGGACTCGTGTGGAACATAAACACCAGCACGGACCAATTTGGGCTGAATGGCCTGTTTCTGTGCAACTTGATTCTGTATAAAATGTAATGTTAGTGTCATGGCTAGTAATCCACGGAACCCATATTCAACTCCCAGCATGGCAATGTGCAATTAGTGGTAAACAAACCTGGAAGTAAAAAGCCAGTATCAGTAAAAGTGACTATAAAGCTGTCGGATTGTCACAAAAACCCAACTGACTCACTAATGTCCTTCAGGGCAAGAGATGTAGATGGTCACTGCCTGGCACTTGTCATAGAATCATAGCAATTTACAGCCATTTCGGCCATCGTGTCTGCGCTGGCCGACAAAGAGCTATCCAGCCTCATCCTACTTTCCAGCTCTTGGTCCATAACCCTGCAGGTTACGGCACTTCAGGTGCACATCCAAGTATTTTTTAAATGTGGTGAGGGTTTCTGCCTCTACCACCCTTTCAGGCAGTGAGTTCCAGACCCACACCATTCTCTGGGTGAAGCAATTTCCCCTCATATCGCCTCTAAACCTCCCACTAATTACTTTAAATCTATGCCCCCTGGTTGTTGACCCTTCTGCTCAGGGAATTAGGTCCGTCCTATTCACTCTATCGGGGCATCTCATAATTTTATACACCTCCATCAGGTCTCCTCTATTCCAAAGAAAACAACCCAGCCTATCCAATCTTTCCTCATAGCTAAAATTTTCCAGTCCGGGCAACATCCTCGTAAATCTCTTCTGTAACCTCTCGAGTGCAATCACAGTTTTCCTTTAATGTGGTGATCAGAACTGCAAACCAGAACTTGTGTCACTGCGAATATTACTTGTAGACAGCGGAAAGAGCTTACGGCAAACCAGACTCCCCACCCACCCTTTCCTTCAACCACTGTCTGCCCCGCCTGTGATGGAGACTGCAATTCCCGTATTGGACTGTACAGTCACCTGAGAACTCACTTTTAGAGTGGAAGCAAGTCTTCCTCGATTCCGAGGGACTGCCGATGATGATGATGGCTTGCCACTTATCAGCCCAAGCCTGAATGTCGTTCCAGGTCTTGCTGCATGCGGGCTGCTTCATTTTCTGGGGAATTGCGAATGGAACTGAACACTGTGCAATCATCAGCAAACATCCCCACTTCTGACCTTATGATGGAGGGAAGGTCATTGATGAAGCAGCTGAAGAGATTTGGGCCTAGGACACTGCCCTGAGGAACTCCTGCAGCGATGGGCAAGAAATGCTGACCTTGCCAGGCACTGACCATTATCCCTGGAATTTAATTTAAAGAACATTAATCAAAATTTAAATGTCATGTAATTTAAGTGCGCTGAGCACAATGGAATCAGATTAAACAGCATAAAGTTAAACAGCTGGTTTAGTTTCTCTTCCTGCACTAGGCTCCTATTCATAACTGCTCCACACTTACAGGGAATCCTGATATTATCTCAGGCTCAGCTTTAAATGGCCAAATCTGATCTAAATTCGTAATTGGAATGATTTAGGGCCATGTTAATCTGGGCAGCAGTCTCTCACAGAGGCTTCGTTAGTGAGCACTGCAAGTTTCACGACTGGAATCAGATTCTGCAGACTGCAGCATGAACCATTAATGCAATCGCTTGAATCGGCTTTGCCTTCTGCAGCAGACCCCCACGTCCTGTCAAAGGAACATTCTAGATGGCGGATGGTGGGATGCTTGTAAGGCTGCGTTCAGAGGCTGCCACTGATAGGGCTCCTCCCCCTCCAACCCCTCCCCCCCTCCCCCCCCCCCCCATCAACGCGACTTTAAGACACAGGTTGGGTTGTGAAGCCCACATCCAGGCCTTTGTTACCTCTAGACTTGACTATTCCAACGCACTCCTGGCTGGCCTCCCACATTCTACCCGACGTAAACTAGAGGTGTTCCAAAACTCAGCTGCCCGTGTCCTAACTCGCACCAACTCCTGCTCACCCATCACCCCCTGCGTTCGCTGACCTATATTGGCTCCCAGTTAAGCAATGCCTCAATTTCAAAATTCTCATTCTTGCTTTGAAATACCTCTATAGCCTCGCCCCCTTCCTATCTCTGTAATCTCCTCCAGCCCACAACCCCCCGAGATGTCTGCGCTCCTCTAATTCTGCCCTCTTGAGCATCCCTGTCAATAATCGCTCAACCATCGGTGGCCGTGCCTTCTGTTGCCTGGGTCCCAAGCTCTGGAACTCCCTGCCTAAACCTCTCCGCCTCTCTAGCTCTCTTTCCTCCTTCAAGACGCTCCTTAAAACCAACCTCTTTGACCAAGCTTTTGGTCACATGCACTAATTTCTACTTATGTAGCTCGGTGTTAAATTGTTACCTCCTGTGAAGCGCCATGGGATGTTTCACCACATTAAAGGTGCAAGATTCTGCAAATCCCTTGGGAGGACAGATGCACCAACATTAGCATCCTCGACCAGGCCAACATCCCCAGCATCGAAGCACTGACCACACTCGACCAGCTCCGCTGGGCAAGCCACAGCGTCCGTATGCCCGACACGAGACTCCCAAAGCAAGCGCTCTACTCGGAACTCCTACACAGCAAGCGAGCCCCAGGTGGGCAGAGGAAACGTTACAGGGACACCCTCAAAGCCTCCTTGATAAAGTGCACCATCCTCACCGACACCTGGGAGTCCCTGGCCCAAGACCGCCCTAAGTGGAGGAAGAGTTTCCGGGAGGGCGCTGAGCACCTCAAGTCTTGTCGCCGGGAGCATGCAGAAATCAAGCGCAGGCAGCGGAAGGAGTGTGCGGCAAACCAGACTCCCCACCCAACCTTTCCTTCAACCACTGTCTGTCCCACCTGTGACAGAGACTGTAATTCCCGTATTGGACTGTACAGTCACCTGAGAACTCACTTTTAGAGTGGAAGCAAGTCTTCCTCGATTCCGAGGGACTGCCTATGATGATAAATACAATGGTGATGTTATTGTTGTTGAATGCGGACGGACTCAGTCGCGGACCTTCTCCTCTTCCCCTGTGCCTTGGCAATGCTGGGTTCCTGGGTCACATCCATGAGGAGAATGAAGGGGCGATTGACACATTCCACCAGGGTCTCTCCGGCCCTTTCCCCAGCTGCCTGGGACCTGCTGGCTTTAGGAAAGTGAATGTTGTCATTTTTAGACGCAGGCTGCTGAGAACGAGCTCAACACGTGGCAACAGCAGTTTGCTCTTAACATCGCAGATCATCCCAAGCAACAGTACCAACAACAACAACAAATTGTATTTATATAGCGCCTTTAACTTCGTGAAACGTCCCCAGGAACGCTATTGGAATTAATTTGACACCTAGCCAGATAAGGAGACAGGTGTCCCAAAGCTTGATCAAAGAGGTAGGTTTTAAGGAGCATCGGAAAGGTTGAAAGAGAGGCCAAGCTTTATCCCTGTAAGCTCCTCCAACTCTGGCCTCTTGCGGCATCCCCAATTTTCATCGCTCCATCATTGGTGGCCTTGCCTTCGTCTGCCGAGGCCCCAAGCTCTGGAATTCCCTCCTGAAAACTCTCCGCCTCTCTTTCCTCCTTTAAGTAACTCCCTAAAACCTCCCTCTTTGGCAAAGCTTTTGGTCAGCTGTCCGAGTATCTCCTCATGCGGTTCGTTGTCAACTGTTGTCCGAAAGTGCTCCTCGGGATGTTTTCATATTTTAAAGGCGCTATATAAATGCAAGTTGTTGTTGTTGAGCTTGCAGCTGCACTCAGCCCCTCCAGCAAGCTTAGTGCCAAGGAGCGGGCTGGGGAAGGTAAGTGAAGCTATACAAAATGAAAGACTTGCATTTATATAGCACCTTTCACTCAGGACGTCCCAAATTGTTTTCCAGCCAATGGAGTACTTTTTTGAGTGAAGAAACTTTTGTAATGTAAAAAACACGGCAGCCAATTTGTGCACAGCAAGGTCCAACAAGCAGCGATGTGATGATGACCAGATAATCTGTTTTTGTTATGTTGATTGAGGGATAAATATTGGCCAGGGCACCGGGGAGAACTCCCCTGCTCTTCTTCAAAATAGTGGTGTGGGATCTTTCATATCCACCTGAGAGAGCAGACAGGGCAAGAGGGAGGGGGCTTGACAAGGTGGATGCAGAGAGGATGTTTCCACTGATGGGGGAGACTAGAACTAGAGGGCATAATCTTAGAATAAGGGGCCGCCCATTTAACCAATAAGGGAATTAAGGGTTACGGGGAGCGGGCGGGTAAGTGGAGCTGAGTCCACTTGTTGACTGGCGGAGCAGGCTCGAGGGGCTAGATGGCCTACTCCTGTTCCTAATTCTTATGTTCTTATGCAAAACTGAGATGAGGAGAAATTTCTTCTCTCAGAGGGTGGTAAATCTGTGGAATTCGCTGCCTCAGAGAGCTGTGGAAGCTGGGAGATTGAATAACTTTAAGACAGAAATAAACAGTTTCTTAAACGATAAGGGAACAAGGGGTTATGGGGAGCAGGCAGGGAAGTGGAGCTGAGTCCATGATCAGATCAGCCATGATCGTAGTAAATGGCAGAGCAGGCTCGAGGGGCTGTATATGGCCTACTCCTGCTCCTATTTCTTATGTTTAATGTCTCAGCCGAAAGACAGCACCTCCAATAGTGCATCACTACTTCAGCACTGCACTGGGAGGTACCAGCCTAGATTTATGTGCTCAAGTCCCTGGAGTGGGATTTGAACCCACAACCTTCTGGCTTTAGAGGCGAGATGCACTACCCACTGAGCCACGGACATGGTGCAAACAAACACTGGAAGTGAACTTCACCACCTCACAACTGTCTGTGTGAACAGCTTTCTCCTGCCCTCAGTCCTCGGTCTCTTGCGTCTAATCCTGTATCCATGGCCCTCTCTTTCTTGATCCCTCAAACAGTGGAAACAGTCCCAAGAATCTGCAGTACTTTGCTTTTCTGCGTCTGTCTCCCCTGCCCCGTCCTTTCATAATTCAAAACACTTTCCTTCCATTAAAATTTCATAGGGAACAAAACTAATCAATAAAATATCCCAGTAGCCAATTTCCGGACATTAATAAATCATGATGTTGTTAATCCAGAGGAATTGGCAAAGCCGTCACTGACTACAGCTAGTCCCAGAGGTCGTGGCTCTCTCTGCCGCATTTGCTTCCCTCCTGTCTATTTTAACAGGCTGGGGCTCCTTTCCCCAGCAAAGAGAAGACCAAGGGGAGACCTGATCGAGGCCTTTCAGATTTTGAAGGGGTTTGATAGGCTAGATGTTGATGAATGGTTAAACTCCTGGGGGAGACCAGAACCAAGGGCTGTCGATATCATCATCATAGGCAGACTCTCGAATCGAGGATGACTTGCTTCCACGTCAAGAAGTTCATAGGTGTTTCAATGAAAGATCTAATATCCCAGGTCCCGAACTACATGTTGAAGGGTGGAAGGTGCCTTTGAGTGGATTTTTTTTAACGTTGGGTGGCCGTTGCACACCAGCCACCACACGGGCTTGATAGAGCTAGGTCTTGGTCCAGTGACACGGATTGACCAGGACGACTGGAGACCAGCTCTGCTGCACGGATCTAGTGCGCGCACATATCGCAGTGTGGGAGGAGGCTTGTGTAGAGCATAAACATCGGCACGGACCAATTGGGCCGAATGAACATAAGAACATAAGAATTAGGAGCAGGATCAGACCATTCAAATTCTGAGCATCTCTGATTGTAATCGCTCAACCATCGGTGGCCGTGCCTTCTGTGGCCTAGGTCCCAAGCTCTGGAACTCCCTGTCTAAACCTCTCCGCCTCTTATCTCTTTTTCCTCCTTTAAGACGCTCCTTAAAACCTACCTCTTTGACCAAGCTTTTGGTCACCTGCCCTAATTTCTCCTTATGCAGCTCGGTGTCAAATCTTTTTGTTTTGTCTTCCAATACTCCTGTGAAGCGCCTTGGGACATTTTACTACGTTAAAGGCGCTACATAAATATACGTTGTTGTTGTTGTTCAAGCCCCACTCCAGAGATTTGAGCACAAGATCGAGGCTGACACTCCAGTGCAGTGCTGAGGGAGTGCTGCACTGTCAGAGGTGCCGTCGTTCAGATGTGACGTTAAACTGAGACCCTCTCAGTAAAAGATTCCACGGCACTATCTCGAGGAAGAGCAGGGGAGTTCTCCCCCAGGGTCCTGGGCCAATATTTATCCCTCAACCAACATCGCTCAAAAACAGGCGATCTGGTCATTTATCTCGTTGCTGTTTGCGGGAGCTTGCTGTGCACAAATCGGCTGCCGCATTTCCATACATTACAACAGTGACTACATTTCAGAAAGGACTTCATTGGCTGTAAAGCGCTTTGGGACGTCCTGCGGTTGTGAAAGGTGCTATATAAATGCAAGTTCTTTATTCCTATTTGGATTATTGCACATCAGTCCCGATGTGAAGCCTTTAAACTCCTCATCCTCGTATGCATACTTCCCCAAGGCTTGGCAACAACCTGCCTTCTTCAGGCACATATCACAGCCCGAAAACGCGCCCCCCACCCCCCTCCACTCACCCATTAACTGCGGCCTCTCCCTTCTAGTCTACATCAAAGCCTACAGCTACCGTGAACTTTAGAGCTCTCGCTCCACACATTGCATCACAGTGCCCCTCCCTCTCCTCACCTTCAAACGTACTGTGGTTCTGCACTGTGATCTGAAGGCCGTAAAATCTAACATATAATTACAGTAAAATGCAGCTATTACCATTAAATGTGTTGACCCCTCCCTATCTCTGTCATCTCCTCCAGCCCCGTAAACCCCCGAGATATCGACGCTCCTCGAATTCTGCTCTCTTGAGCAGCCCCCATTGCAATCGCTCCACCATCGGTGGCCGTGCCTTCAACTGCTGAGGCCCCAAGCTCTGGAACCCCCTGCCTAAACCTTTCCACCTCTCTACCATGCTCTCGTCCTTTAAGACGCTCCTTAAAACCTACTACCTCTTTGATCAAGCTTTACTTCGTCTGTCTGAATATCTCCTTTTGTGTCTCACAGTGTCAAATCTTGTCGGATAACGCTTCTGTGAAGCACCTTGCGACATTTTAAAGGTGCTATATAAATACAAGTTATTATTGCTTTTAAATTGAAGTGGGAATTACATTCAGAACGTGGAACTGCCAAACGCCAATATGTAAACAACAACAACAACAACTCGTATTTATATAGCGCCTTTAACGTAGTAAAATGTCCCAAGGCACTTTGCAGCAGTGTTTTAAGACAAAACAAATACGTTTGAGACCGAGCCACATAAGGAGAAATTAGCGCAGGTGACCAAAAGCTTGGTCAAAGAGGTAAGTTTTAAGGAGCGTCTTGAAGGAGGAAAGAGAGGTAGGGAGGTTTAGGTAGGGAGTTCCAGAGCTTGGGGCCCAGGCAGCAGAAAGCACGGCCACCAATGGTTGAGCGATTCTAATCAGGGATGCTCAAGAGAGAGCGTGGCACCTTTAGTAACCCGGAGATTACTACCTTTGAGGTGCTACCCTTTAATATTCTTCCAAGCTCCCTAAATTCTGCCTGTAGGACCTCATCCCTCTTTCTAACTATGTCGTTGGTCCCGATATGGACCGCGACCTCTAGCTGGCTCTGGCTGCACTCCCCAGAGGCACCATCGGTTTGGAAAAGAGATGGACTCACGGGTGGGACTCCTGCACTACCTGCCTAGCGTTCTTAATTCGTCTGGTGGTCAGCCACTTTTCCTCTGCCTGCATGCTTTTAAGTTGCGGGGTGACCACCTCCTGAGACGTGCTATCCACGCAGCTCTCAGCCTCGCGGATGCACCGTAGTGACTCCAGTCGCTGCTCCAGCTCCAAAACGCTGAGCTCGAGTAGTTGAAGCTGGAGACACCTCCTGCACACTTGGTTGTCTAGGCCGCGCAAAACGTCCAGGGCTTCCCACATTCCACAGGATGTGCACTCCACGGGACTGAGCTCCCCTGCCATCCCTCTAATTAGACTTATATAATTAAAAGTAAAAGAGAAAGAGAGAGATACTTACCAATCAAATAGCCAACCACTTACCTGCCCAGTCGAGAGCTGTGAGATCCTCCTCAGAATTGAACTCCTCACCGACCTTCGGGTCTCCTGCTCCTCAGACTTCCCAAACTCCCCACCTCCCAAACTCCAGACCCCCCCCGAACTCCCGACCTCTCGGAACGCCTGAACTCCCGGAACTCCTGAACTGCCGATCCCTCGGAACTGCCGACCTCTTGGAACTGCTGACCTCCCGAACTCCCAAGCTCTCGGAACGCCTGAACTCCCGGCCTCTCGGAACGCCTGAACTCCCGGAACTCCTGAACTGCCGATCCCTCAGAACTGCCGACCTCTTGGAACTGCCGGCCTCTCGGAACTGCCCGACCTCTCAGAGTGCCATGGGATATTTTACATCCACCTGAGAGAGCAGATGGAGCCTCGGTTTAACGTCTCATCTGAAAGACGGCACCTCCGACAGTGCAGCACTCCCTCAGCACTGCACTGGGAGTGTCAGCCTAGATTTTTGTGTTATGACCAGTTCTGAGGCGGTTGATGGCTGTCCACTGTTTGCAAGGAAGGTTTGATCCTTCAGGTTGTACTGTGGGGTCCTCTATCAGGAATCCATTCTGTATGACAGCCTTCTCGAGGCCCACCCTGTTTACGTGACCTTAGATCACAACTAATGTCATCTCAAAGGACACCAAGCGTGTCGTTAAATCGGTTTCTCCAGTCACAGTAGCACATCAAGCAAATCTCCCCTTAACAACCCCAGCTTCTGCAGTCTCTCCACATAACCGGAGTCCCTCACCATCCTGGTAAATCTCCTCCGCACCCTCTCCAAGGCCTTGACACCCTTCCTAAAGTGTGGTGCCTAGAATTGGACACAGTAATCCAGCTGAGGCCTAACCAGTGATTGAGCCTTCTGTCACAAAGGAGAGCCATCACTGTGCTGGAAGGCACTTCGACATAAGAAGGCATCACAGCCCACCCGATTCTGTCATCGCTCACGAGGCAAGCAAGAGTAGTTGGGTAACGGTAGTGTAGTGGTTGTGTTGTTGGACTAGTAATGCAAAGACACAAGTTCAAATTCCACCATGGCATCTGGGGGAATTTTAAATTGAGTTAATTAAATAAAATACATTTTTATAAAAGCTCACATCAGTAATGGTGACCATGAAACTATCGGATTGAGGTCAAATCCCAACTGGTTCACTAATGTCCTTTAAGGAAGGAAATCTGCCGTCCTTACCCAGTCTGGGTGGATATATGTGATTCCAGACCCACATCATCATCATCATCATCATCATCATCATCATAGGCAGTCCCTCGAAATCGAGGAAGACTTGCTTCCACTCTAAATCCAGTTGCCCGATGAACCTGGCCTGATCGAAAACACTGACATTGTTGCATCTGTCCTCCCAGGTGATTGGCAGGATCTTACGGAGATAGCGTTGGTGGTATTTCTCCAAAGATTTGCGGTGTCTACTGTATATGGTGCACGTCTCTGAGCCATACAGGAGGGTGGGTGTCACTACAGTCCTGTAGGTCATCAGCTTGGTTGCAGATTTGAGGTCATGGTCTTCGAACACTCTCTTCCTCAGTTGACCGAAGGCTGCGCTGGTGCACTGGAGACGGTGTTGGACCTCGTCGTTGAGAACCACAGCAATGTGGTTGAATCTTAACTGCCCTCTGAAAATGGTCTAGCAAGCCACAAAAGAAACAGCTACGAGAAGCAATAATAAGCACTGTGGGAGCATCTTCACCACACGGACTGCAGCGGTTCAAGAAGGCGGCTCACCACCACCTTCTCAAGGGGCAATTAGGGATGGGCAATAAATGCCGGCATTGCCAGCGACACCCACATCCCATGAACGAATAAATAAAAATTGCATAGAGGTTGTGAGGTGCAACTTGGGTTATTCCCTCCCCTCTCTGGCAAGCCCCGGCGCCCCCAACCCCCAACATAGTGCTGCTGAAGACAATTGTAGCAACTCAGTACTGACTCTGCAGAGACAGATGATTGAACCTTCTTTGCCGTTAAGTGTAATACAGAACTGCATGGTGCATATACAGATTCATCTGGCTTCCAGCATTTATTTTTGTTCAATGGTTATTAGTGCAACCAGAGTTATATTCAAAAAATCATCAGAAGAATGAAAGATTTTCACAATGTCCCAAAGCGCTTTACAGCCAATGATATACTTTTTGCATGCAGTCGCAGTGGTAATGTAGAGAAATGCGGCAGAGAATTTTTGAGCACAGCAAGCTCCCGTGAACAGCAATGAGTTAATGACCGGGTAATCCATTTTAGTGCTGTCAGTTGAGGGATAAATACTGGCACGGGACACCGGGGAGAACTCCCCTGCTGTTCCACCAAATAGTGGCCATGGGATCTTTTACACCCACCCGAGAGGGCAGACGGGACCTCGGTTTAACGTCTCACCCGAAAGACGCCTTCAATGGCTGTGCTGCACCTCCGACAATGCAGTACAGCCATTGAAGGTTAACTTACGTGCTCGAGTCTTTGGAGTGGGATTTTAACCCATGACTTTCGGACTCAGAGGCGAGAGTGCTACCCACTGTGCCACAGCTGACATGCCTAATGTTTCTATTGTTAATTAGCTATTTTGGAAAGTCCCTCCTCACTGGGAAAAAAAAGGCTTCAAATCATGAAACGCAATCATAAAAGCACTGATAAAAGTCGCATGCAGTAAGAATGGAATTCGGGTCACAGGTGCTTTATCGTCGAGCTCTGTACCCGGTTTGTTAGTCAAGTCTGATTGTGTCACTGCACCGTATCAGTGCAGAGGCTGCAGGTGAGCTTGATCTCTGATCAGCTACGCACCATGGTGCAGGCAAGGTCACGAACCCTTTTGTCAGCTGTGGCTCAGTGGGTAGGACTCTCGCCTCTGAGTTAGAAGATTGTGGGTTCAAGTCCTGCTCCACAAAAATCTAGGCTGACACTCCCAGTGCGGTGCTGAGGGAGTGCTGCACTGTCGAAGGTGCCGTCTTTCGGATGAGACGTTAAACCGAGGCCTTGTCTGCTCTCTCAGGTGGACATAAAAGAACCCACGGCACTATTTCGAAGAAGAACAGGGGAGTTATCCCCGGTGACCTGGCCAATATTTATCCCTCAATTAACATAATTAAAGCAGTTTATCTGGTCATTATCACATTGCTGTTTGTGGGAGCTTGCTGTGCGCAAGTTGGCTGCTGCGTTTCCCACATTACGACAGTGACTACACTCCGAAAGTAGTTCATTGGCTGTAAAGCGCTTTGAGACGTGCGGTGGTCATGAAAGGCGCTATATAAATGCAAGTCCCACTCCAGGGACTTGAGCACAAAAATTATGTTCTTATGTAAGTCTTTCTTTCTTTTTCTTGACAGAACAAATTAAACATCGGGATCTACAAATCTTCTCATCGGGGTTCTATTGTCCTGCGACGCATGTTATTCAAACTCCAGGGACGGACTGGTGCAATTTTAATCCATTCCTGTCCGACGGGAAACAAGATTTCCACCACTGTAACATCGCCTGACTCCACCCCTGCCTCAGCTCATCCGCTGCTGAAACCCTCATCCAGGCCTTTGTAACCTCTAGACTTGACTATTCCAATGCACTCCTGGCTGGCCTCCCACATGAGGAAAAGGGGAGGTGCAACGAGACCTGGATGTCATGGTACATCAGCCTTTGAAAGTTGGCATACAGGTACAGCAGGCGGTGAAGAAGGCAAATGGTATGCTGGCCTTCATAGCGAGAGGATTTGAGTATAGGAGCAGGGAGGTCTTACTGCAGTTGTACAGGGCCTTGGTGAGGCCACACCTTGAATATTTGTACAGTTTTGGTCTCCGAATCTGAGGAAGGACATTCTTGCTATTGAAGGAGTGCAGCGAAGGTTCACCAGACTGATTCCTGGGATGCCAGGACTGACATATGAAGAAAGACTGGATCGATTTGACTTATATTCACTGCAATTTAGAAGAATGAGAGGGGATCTCATAGAAACATATAAAATTCTGACGGAATTGGACAGGTTAGATGCAGGAAGAATGTTCCCGATGTTGGGGAAGTCCAGAACCAGGGGTCACAGTCTAAGGATAAGGGGTAAGCCATTTAGGACCGAGATGAGGAGAAACTTCTTCACTCAGAGAATTGTGAACCTGTGGAATTCTCTACCACAGAAAGTTGTTGAGGCCAGTTCATTAGATATATTCAAAAGGGAGTTAGATGTGGCCCAAAGGGATCAACGGGTATGGAGAGAAAGCAGGAAAGGGGTACTGAAGTTGCATGATCAGCCATGATCTTATTGAATGGCGATGCAGGCTCGAAGGGCTGAATGGCCTACACCTGCACCTATTTTCTATGTTTCTATGTTTACCCTACGTAAACTAAAGGTGATCCAAAATTCGGCTGCCCGTGTCCTAACTAGCTCCCAGTCCTGTTCACCCATCATCCCTGTGCTCGTTGACCTACATTGACCCCAGTTAAGCAACGCCTCAATTTCAAAATTCTCATCCTTGTTTTCAAATTCCTCCATGGCCTCGCCCCTCCCTATTTCTGTAATCTCCTCCAGCCCCACAACCCGCCCCGAGCTGTCTGTGCTCCTCTAATTCTGGCCTCTTTCATATCCCTGATTTTCAACTCTCCACCATTGGCAGCCATGCCTTCAGTTGCCAAGGCCCCAAGCTCTGCAATTCCCTCCCTAAACCTCCACAACTCTCTACTTGTCCTTCCTCCTTTAAGATGCTCCTTAACATAAGAACACAGAAATAGGAGCAGGAGTAGGCCATACGGCCCCTCGAGCCTGCTCCGCCATTCAATAAGATCATGGCTGATCTGATCATGGACTCAGCTCCACTTCCCTGCCCGCTTCCCATAACTCTTTACTCCCTTATCGCTCAAAAATCTGTCTATCTCCGCCTTTAATATATTCAGTGACCCAGCCTCCACAGCTCTGTGGGGCAGAGAATTCCACAGATTTACAACCCTCTGAGAGAAGAAATTCCTCCTCATCCCAGTTTTAAATAGGCGACCCCTTATTCTGAAACTATGCCCCCTAGTTCTAGATTCCCCCATGCGGGAAAACATCCTCTCTGCATCTACCTTGTCAAGCCCCCTTATAATCTCATACATTTCAATAAGATCACCTCTCATTCTTCTAAACTCCAATGAGTATAGGCCCAACCTACTCAACCTTTCTTCATCAATCAACCCCCTCATCTCCGGAATCAACCTAGTGAATCTGCTCTGAGCAGCCTATAGTACAAGTATATCCTTCCTTAAATAAGAAGACCAAAACTGCACGCAGTACTCCAGATGTGGCCTCACCCTGTACAGTTGTAGCAGGACTTCTCTGGTTTTATACTCTATCTCCCTTGCAATACAGGCCAACATTCCATTTGCCTTCCTGATTATTATACCTGCATATTGACTTCATGCACAAGGACCCTCAGGTCCCTCACCACTGCAGCATTTTGTTATCTCTCTCCATTTAAATAATAATTTGCTTTTTATTTTTCCTGCCAAAGTGGATAACCTCACATTTTCCCACATTACACTCCATCTGCCAAATTTTTGCCCACTCACTTAGCCTGTCTATACCCCTTTGCAGATTTTTTGTGTCCTGCTCACAATTTGCTTTCCCACCCATCTTTGTATCATCAGCAAACTTGGCTACATTACACTCGGTCCCTTCATCCAAGTCATTGATATAGATTGTAAATAGCTGAGGCCCCAGCACTGATCCTTGGGGCACCCCACTAGTTACAGTTTGCGAAATGGAAAATGACCCATTTATCCCAAATCTCTGTTTTCTGTTAGTTAGCCAATCCTCTATCCATGCTAATATATTACCCCCAACGCCGTGAACTTTTATCTTGTGCATCAACCTTTTATGTGGCAACTAATTGAATGCCTTCTGGAAATCCAAATATATGACATGTACTGGTTCCCCCTTATCCACCCTGGATAGATTAAACCTACCTTTTTGATTAAGCTTTTTGTCATCTGCCCGATTATCTCCTTATGTGGCTCAGTGTCAAATTTTGCTTGACAATTTTCCTGTGAAGCACCCTGGGACGATTTACTACGTTAAAGGCGCTATATAAATACAAGTTGTTCGATTTTACTGTCTATTAACTTCACAGTCTGCTGTTGACTAATTGATAGTGATTGATCGCTATAACTAGTCATCACTCTATTAGCATTGTGTCATATGTCATCCACTTTCAGATTTCCACTAGCCTTTGTGTGAAGAAGTGCTTCTTGCCATCACAACGGAACGGCTTAGCTCTAATTTTAAGATTATACCCCCCTTGTTCTGGACTTCCCCCACCAAAAGAAATAGTTTCTCCCTACCTACAACATCATATAAGAAAATAAGAACATAAGAAATAGGAACAGGAATAGGCTACCTGGCCCCTCTAGCCTGCTCCGCCATTTAATACGATCATGACTGATCTGATCATGCAGTCAGCTCCACTTCCCTGCCCGCTCCCCATAACCCTTATCCCCTTATCGATCAAAAATCTGTCTATCTCCGCCTTAAATATATTCAATGACCCAGCCTCCACAGCTCTCTGGGTAGAGAATTCCACAGATTTACAACCCTCTGAGAGAAGAAATTCCTCCTCATCTCAGTTTTAAATGGGCGACCCCTTATTCTGAGACTATGTCCCCTAGTTTTATTTTCTCTTATGAGTGGAAACATCCTCCCTGCATCCACCTTGTCGAGCCCCCTCATTAGCTTATAAGTTTCAATTAGATCACCTCTCATTCTTCTGAATTCTAAGATGTATAGGCTCAACCTACTCAACCTATCTTCATCAGTCAACCCCCTCATCTCCGGAATCAACTTAGTGAACCTTCTCTGAACAGCCTCCAATACAAGTATATCCTTCTTTAAATACAGAGACCAAAACTGTGCGCAGTACTCCAGGTGTGGCCTCACCAATACCCTGTACAGTTATAGCAGGACTTCTCTACTTTTATACTCTATCCCCCTTGCAATAAAGGCCAACATTCCATTTGCCTTCCTGATCACTTGCTGTAACTGCATACTAACTTTTTATGCATCATGCACAAGGACCCCCAGGTCTCTCTGTTCAGCAGCACTTTGCAATTTTTCTCCATTTAAATTATAATTTGCTTTTCTATTTTTCTGCCAAAGTGGATAACCTTACATTTTCCCACATTATACTCCATCTGCCAAATTTTTGCCCACTCACTTAGCCTGTCTATATCCTTTTGCAGATTTTTTGTGTCCTCCTCACAACTTGCTTTCCCACCCATCGTTGTATCATCAGCAAACTTGGCTACATTACACTCGGTCCCTTCATCCAAGTCATTAATATAGATTGTAAATAGTTGAGGCCCCAGCACTGATCCCTGCGGCACACCACTAGTTATCGTTTGCCAACCAGAAAATGACTCATTTATCCTGACTCTTTGTTTTCTGTTAGTTAGCCAATCCTCTATCCATGCTAATATATTATCCCGAACCCCATGAGCTCTTATCTTGTGCAGTAACCTTTTATGTGCCATCTAATTGAATGACTTCTGGAAATCCAAATACACCACATCCACTGGTTCCCCCTTATCCACCCTGCTCATTACATCCTCAAAGAACTCCAGAAAATTTGTCAAACATGATTTCCCCTTCATAAAACCATGCTGGCTCTGCTTGATTGAATTTTGCTTTTCCAAATGTCCTGTTACTGCTTCTTTAATAATGGACTCCAACATTTTCCCACCGACAGATGTTAGGCTAACTGGTCTATAGTTTCCTGCTTTCTGTCTGCCTCCTTTTTTAAATAGGGGCATTACATTTGGAGTTTTCCAATCCACTGGGACCTCTCCAGAATCCAGGGAATTTTGGTAGATTACAACCAATGCATCCACTATCTCTGCAGCCACTTCTTTTAAGATCCTAGGATGCAGTCCATCAGGTCCAGGGGACTTGTCCACTTTTAGTCCGGGTTGGATACAGAGTAAAGCTTCCTCTATACTGTCCCATCAAATACTCCCAGGGCAGGTACAGCACGGGTTAAATACAGAGTAAAGCTCCCTCTACACTGTCCCATCAAACACTCCCAGGGCAGGTACAACACGGGTTAGATACAGAGTAAAGCTCCCTCTACACTGTCCCATCAAACACTCCCAGGGCAGGTACAGTACGGGTTAGATACAGAGTAAAGCTCCCTCTACACTGTCCCATCAAACACTCCCGGGACAGGTACAGCACGGGTTAGATACAGAGTAAAGCTCCCTCTACACTGTCCCATCAAACACTCCCAGGACAGGTACAGTACGGGTTAGATACAGAGTAAAGCTCCCTCTACACTGTCCCATCAAACATTCCCAGGGCAGGTACAGTACGGGTTAGATATGGAGTAAAGCTCCCTCTACACTGTCCCATCAAACACCCCCAGGGCAGGTACAGCACGGGTTAGATACAGAGTAAAGCTCCCTCTACACTGTCCCGTCAAACACTCCTAGGGCAGGTACAGTACGGGTTAGATATGGAGTAAAACTCACTCTGCACTGTCCCATCCAACTCTCAAGTGAGGAATAGTTCTTAAATGCAGAAGTTTAGCAGTAAGAGGGTTTGGTGCAATTGTCAAACAAAGCATAACAGAGTTGTGGAATAATTTACTAGTCAAGGTCTTTGTGGAGATATCTGATCAGATATATTTCTAGAGAGCGCGAGCAGATGGGAAGAAATGGTGAGAGGGTGTCTCGATCAGGATAATTATTGGAAGGGTTGATTGGATCTTCTCCTATTCCTATATGTAAGTTGCTAAATAACATGGTGAATTGAGTGCCATCACTGCAGAACATAGGCCGGGGATTGCCTCACAGCTGAATCTGTTGCGTTGCCGTAACTTTGCCGGGAGTTGAGTGGAAGGGCTGTTTAGGCCGCACTCCTGGTGAAGTCACTGCGGCGTAGCGGGACCAGGAACTTCCCGGCCTATGTTTATGTGTGTCAGCCTCTGAGTTAGAAGGTTGTGGGTTCAAGTCCCACTCCAGAGACTTGAGCACAAAATCTAGGCTGATACTCCCAGTGCGGTACCGAGGGAGTGCTGATGAGATGTTAAACCGAGGCCCTGTCTGCTCTCTCAGGTGGACGTAAAAGATCGTATGACCAGGGGAGTTATCCCCGGTGTCCAGGGCGAATAATTATCCCTCAATCAACATCAAAAACAGATTATCTGGTCTTTATCATCTTGTTCTTTATGGGAGCTTGCTGTGCACAAATTGGCTACTGCGTTTCCTACATTACAACGATGACTACACCTCAAAAGGTATGTCATTGGCTGTAAACGCTTTGAGAGGTCTGGTGGTCGTGGAAGGTGCTATATAAATGCAAGCCGTTCTTTATGGAGCTAAGTGGTTCTTATTTCACCCAGTTCATCAGTGTCACTGGCTGGTACCTAACAGGAATCAGACTAGTGCAAAATGGCGTTTCCTGGGCTTTGCAATTTAAAGTGTCAGCTGTGTCTCAGTGGGGAGCACTCTCACCTCTGAGTCAAAAAGTTGTGGGTTCAAGTCCCACTCCAGGAACTTGAGCACAAAATCCAGGCTGACTCTCCCAGTGCAGTGCTGAGGGAGAGCAGCACTGTCGGAGGTGCCATCATTCGGATGAGACATTAAACCGAGGCCCCGTCTGCTCTCTCAGCTGGGCGTAAAATACCTGACGGCACTATTCCGAAGACAAGCAGGGGAGTTATCTCTGGTGTCCTGGGCAACATTTATCCGTCAACCAACATCACTAAAAAAACAGATTATCTGGTCATTGTCACATTGCTGTTTGTGGGAGCTTGCTGTGCGCAAATTGGCTGCCGCGTTTCCTACATTACAACAGTGACTGCACTCCAAAAGTACTTCATGGTCTGTAAAGCGCTTTGGGACACTGTGAAAGGTGCTATATAAATGCAAGGGGGCTGAAATTGGTGAAAACTGATGGTGCGCCCATTTCTCGGCGGTATGCCGGTGGTATACTAGGGCGGCGTGTGCACGATTTCCGCCACCTTCTTCTCGGCGGTATGGCGAGCGGAGTGCAGCCGGCGGTGTGCGGACGGTGAGTCATTGTCACTCGGGAATCTTCGGGTCCCGTGTCGTCCGCACGCACGTGTTGCTGGGAAGCTCCGCCCCCCCCCTCCCCCTCAGAGGCAACGACCAGAGACTGCCGGTCTGAGAGCGATGTGGGGGGTGGGGGGTGGGGGCTCACTTCTTGGGGGGAGATTGCTGTGGGAGGGGCGGGGGGGATGGGAGAGATGGTGGGGTGGGAGAGATGGGGGGGAAGAGATAGGGGGGTGGGAGAGATGGTGGGGTGGGAGAGATGGGAGGGTGTGAGAGAGATGGGGGGGTCGGGAGAGATGGGGGGGGAAGAGATGGGGAGGTGGGAGAGATTGGGGGGGGGAGAGATCGGGAGGTGGGAGAGATGGGGGGGAGAGATGGTGGGGGGGGAGAGATGGGGGGGTGGGAGAGATGGGGGGTCGGGAGAGATGGGTCGGGAGAGATGGGGGGGAAGAGATGGTGGGGTGGGAGAGATGGTGGGGTGGGAGAGATGGGGGGGAAAGAGATGGGGGTGTGGGAGAGATGGGGGGTGGGAGAGATAGGGGGGGAGATATGGGGGGTCGGGAGAGATGGGGGGTGGGAGAGATGGGGGGGTGGGAGAGATGAGGGATCAGGAGAAATGGGGGGGTGGGAGAGATGGGGGGGCGGGAGAGATGGGGGTGGGAGAGATGGGGGGTCGGGAGAGATGGGGGGAAGAGATGGGGGGGTGGGAGAGATGGGGGGGTGGGAGAGATGGGGGGGGAGAGATGGGGGGGTGGGAGAGATGGGGGGGTGGGAGAGATGAGGGGTCAGGAGAAATGGGGGAGTGGGAGAGATGGGGGGGCGGGAGAGAAGGTGGGGCGGGAGAGATGGGGGGGTGGGAGAGATGGGGGAGTGGAAGAAACTGGGGGGTGGGTGAGACGGTGGGCGGGGAGCTGGTGGGGTGAGAAATAAATACATTTTTTTCAGATAAAAATGCATACCGCCGACTGAAGGTCGACTTAAAACCACCTTTTCCAGGGCGATCTGCAGGGTCGGCGGTAAGTCGGTGGTAAATGATCAATTTGGCAATTTTGGGCGATATATCAGCGGTGTGCAGGGGCGGAAGGTATGCACAACGCCCGGCGGTGTGTCGCTGATGAATTTCCCGCCGGGCGGTATGTGGGCGGTGTGCAGGTATTTTTTGATCGATTTCTCAATTTTGGGCGGTATTTCGGCGGTCCGCGGGCAGTATGTCCACCAATTTCGGGCCCTCAGAGTCATAGAATTCGGCCTTTCTTTCCCGGTCAGTATTGCTGACTGAACGTTGGGGAGCGGGCGGGGAAGTGGACCTGAGTCCATGATGGGGTCAGCCATGATCATATTAAATGGCGGAGCAGGCTCGAGCGGCCGTATGGCCTACTCCTGCTCCTATTTCTTAACGTGCCTTGAAGGACAAAGTGCGCAGCACCTCACACCAGTCACCTCTGCGGCATTCAATCGGCGTCCAAGGGGTTAAGAAAATCTGATGTTGCCGCATTAAGATAGCGCCCCCCCCGCCCCCGCACTAACCAGCAGACACAAATCGCATCATCTGGCTTATCAGGCACCCTCTCTCACTGCTGTGTCCAGTGCTGACTGCCCCTGTTGAGGCTTGCCGTAATACGTAGTGCATTCAAAAACTAATAAAATTTCATTGCTTTTAACATCCTCTGCTTTGAATTAGCTCTTGCCATTACTTCCACCCAAACGTTGTTATAAAATAATAGCCATTTACTGGGCTCCAAGTTGGCTGTGTAGTAATCCTGTTTCAGAGGCTGAAATCTCCCCGCCTTCCGCTTTTCCCTCATCCTCTGATCAGCTTATTAAATGATCTTGTTTTCCCAGCACACAGCAGAACACGAGAAGGCGATCTTTTGTATATATATATATATATGTACATATATAAAAAATAAAAAATGGCTTAATGGATTTTTTGCAAAGCGTGGAACCTGAGACGGGGCTTAATAAAAACGTCAGGCCCATGGGATGGTGTTGAAAGGATTCGCTAAAAATGATATAATTTAATAGAGTGCGTAGCTCTGGAAACTGATAGAAATGGGGATTTGGCTTTTTTTTGGTACATGTACAATTGTATTGAAAAAAATCAACACAGTGCAGTTCAGGGGCTTGTGGAGGTGGCCATTTTGTTTTTGTCGTTCAGTTTAGAATGCTTTTTAAAACATAACCTCCAACAATAAATAAATAGAAAAGAAAGAAATCGGATGGATTTGGTGTCTCTCACGACCACAGGATGTCCCAAAGCGCTTTACAGCCAATCAGGTACTTTCTTGAAGCGCAGTCACTGTTGCGATATAGGCAGCTGATCTGCGCACAGCAAGCTCCCACAAACAGCAATGGGATTCATCACCAGATCGTCTGTGGTTTTTTTTTAGTGATGTTGGTTGAAGGATAAATGTTGGCCCAGAAATCCCCCGCTCTTCTTCGAAATAGTGGCCGTGGGTTCTTTTGAGTCCATCTGAGAGAGCAGATGGGGCCTCAGTTTTAACGTGTAATCCAAAAGAAAGCACCTCCGACTGTGCAGCACTCCCTCAGCACTGCACTGGAGTGTCAGCCTGGATTATGTGCTCAAGTCTCTGAACATAAGAACATAAGAATTAGGAGCAGGAGTAGGCCATACGGCCCCTGGGGCCTGGTCCGCCATTCACTAAGGTCATGGCTGATCTGATCAGCTCCACTTCCCTACCTGCTCCCCATAACCCTTTACTCCCTTATCACTCAAAAATCTGTCTATCTCCGCCTTAAATATATTCAATGACCCAGCCTCCACAGCTCTCTGGGGCAGAGAATTCAAAAGTTGCATGACCCTCTGAGAGAAGAAATTCCTCCGCATCTCAGTGTTTAAATGGGCGGCCCCTTATTCTGAGACTATGTCCCCTAGTTTTAGTTTCCCGTAAAGCGTTTCCTCTGGAGTGGGATTTGAACCCACGGCCTCTCGGCGCGAGTGCGACTCACTGAGCCACGTCTGAGGCAACTCACGCCGGTGTTAGGAATCGATGCGTCGCTTTTTGCAGCACGGAGTCTGATCAAACGGGAGCTGGATTGTGGTGTTACAGTCCTATCCTCCAGCCTGTGCCCCCGTCCAATGAGGCTCCACACTAGGTGTCCCACCTGACAAGGTCACCCCTGTGAGTCCGCAGGTGACTGAACAGCCCCATACAGGAATTACAGTCTCTGTCACAGGTGGGACAGACAGTGGTTGAGGGAAAGGGTGGGTGGGGAGTCTGGTTTGCCGCACGCTCCTTCCGCCGCCTGCGCTTGATTTCTGCATGCTCTCGGCGACGAGACTCGAGGTGCTCAGCGCCCTCCCGGGTGCTCTTGCAGGATCTTGCGGAAACATCGTTGGTGAGAACGGCAGATTTCCTTCGCGAAAGGACATCAGTGAACCAGATGGGTTTTTCTGACAATCCAGTAGTTTCATGGTCACCATTACTGATACTAGCTTTTTAATTCCAGATGCAGAGAGCAAAATTCACCTGAACCCCCCACCCCACCCCCCTCACCCCGTGTTTGGGCTCATTCGAAAGGAAATTTAATTTGGGACTATCTACCGAAAAGTTTAGAACTCTAAAGTGTTTATGGAAGAAACTACGAACCTTAATAGAATTATGAACTTTTACAAGACAAATTCAAGCCTGTGGGCAGACCTAGGGAACAAAAGAAGCCCATTTGATTATTGGAACTGTCTGGGTGTGAGGATTGAGTTAACCTGTCTGGAAGAATGAGTATTTGGGAATCTTCCTCCACAAGAGACATTACCATCACAGTATTACCCAGAGAAAGCTCCCCATCAACATGGGTCTGGACAAAGCATTTCAGCATGTACATCATAAAGAGGCCCAATCCAGCCTGTATGCGAAAGACTAAGCACTAAAGGACATTGCAATTACTAAACTAATATTTCCATCAGGAAACAGTTTTTCGAACATCAAGCCACCCAAGACATATCAACTTTAATGAGCCCGACAAAATATTACAAAGAAGAACCAAGCCTGCCAAAATTATACAAAGGATTTTGAACAGATTTGGTGGCAAGATTAGAACACTGAAATCGTATAACCAGCCACTGTTTTCAACAGAGGTTAGCGAGAGGAGAGAGAGAGGTGAGAGAGAGAGAGGAGAGAGAAGAGAGAGAGAGAGGAGAGAGAGAGGAGAGAGAGAGGAGAGAGAGAGGAGAGAGAGAGGGGAGAGACTCTCCAGCCTTGAAGTCCTGAAGGAAGGAAGAACATCACCATCTACCATTAACTATCAAAAGGATTGGTAAGCATAAGTCCCTGCCACCCTGGAGTCTAACCTAGCTAGAATTAGGTATTGGGAGGTGGGAGGTATAATGTTACTGTAACCCCCTTTGAATGTGTAGTGCATGGTACTTTATAAGAGTGATTATAAGTTTGACCTTGTACCTTTCCTTGACTTGTTCTCTATTGGAGTGATTGTAAGTTTGGCCGTGTATTTTCTTACTAGAGTAATAAGCCTGTATTACCTTGACTGTAATAAAACCAAAGTTCTTTGCATCAAACCAGTGTCCTCTGCACTTTTGTCATACCCCCCAAATAAATCCAGAGTACAGAACCCAAGGGAGGGGGAGCGATTCGAAACCACTCAAGTTGGTCAGAAGGGAACCTGACCCCCTCATAGAAACCACATACAACCTCGCTCCTTACACAGATTTATTTAATTAACTGAATTTAAATTCCCCAGCTGCTGTGGTGGGGTTGGAACTAACGTCTCTGGATTACTAGTCCAGTAACATAACCGCCATGCTACCGTATGAAGAAGTACCAATACCATTATGCACATGATGACCATTTAATAGCTGCTGACATCAGTGCCCATTGTAGAATTTACCAATATCTCGCAAAGATTCCAGGTACCTTTCCCCGTCAGAGGAGAAGAATCCCTTTCTGGGCTTTTAAAATGAGTTTAAAGGGGCAGACGAAGCCTGCGGGGAATAAAAGGGATACATTCATGGAGACCCCCCCCCCCCCCCTGCCCAGTGTTTGGACTCATAGGAAAGGGAATTCAAAATGGACCTAAATTACAGAAGCTTGAGATCCCCTAAACATCTACGGGAAGGAGCATATCAATTTTAAGATTCTACAACATTTTGGCTGCGAAAAAGAGTTACCAAATACAGGAGGTGGGGCCAACCTCTGAAGCAAATTCGTGTATTAAAGACCCCAGGCTATTCACCCTCTCAGAGATAATCGAATTACCCAATCAAGCACAATGGAAATCATGGTCAGGAAACTGGACAATTCTAAAACAATGCAAAACCAGTGATAGCACATTCTCACACCCTAATCGAGTTACTGCTGACAAAGGAGACATTGGAAAATCAATGGACAGAACAGTTTAAACAGAGCCCAAGAGATTTGATGGGAGATAACGGAGCCTTTTTTGGGGGGATATATCTATCCCCCAGTTTTACAAGGAAGGACTAGCAGAACACAGAAACTAGCAGAACACAGGTAGCAGAACACAGGGACTAGCAGAACACAGGTAGCAGAACACAGGGAATAGCAGAACACAGGTAGCAGAACACAGGGACTAGCAGAACACAGGTAGCAGAACACAGGTAGCAGAACACAGGGACTAGCAGAACACAGGTAGCAGAACACAGGTAGCAGAACACAGGGACTAGCAGAACACAGGTAGCAGAACACAGAAACTAGCAGAACACAGGTAGCAGAACACAGGGACTAGCAGAACACAGGTAGCAGAACACAGGGACTAGCAGAACACAGGTAGCAGAACACAGGGACTAGCAGAACACAGATAGCAGAACACAGAAACTAGCAGAACACAGGTAGCAGAACACAGGGACTAGCAGAACACAGATAGCAGAACACAGGGACTAGCAGAACACAGATAGCAGAACACAGAAACTAGCAGAACACAGGTAGCAGAACACAGGGACTAGCAGAACACAGGTAGCAGAACACAGAAACTAGCAGAACACAGGTAGCAGAACACAGGGACTAGCAGAACACAGGTAGCAGAACACAGGGACTAGCAGAACACAGATAGCAGAACACAGGGACTAGCAGAACACAGGGACTAGCAGAACACAGACTGTAACTCGCACAAGACGAGCAGAACACAGAAACTAGCAGAACACAGGAGAGAAGCAGAACACAGACTGGAACACAGACACAGACACAAGCAGCCTGTTTGCTCTACAGTGAAGAAATGGAATAGTGAAGGAAACTACCAGAACTCATCAGGAACAGACCGAGCACGAGGCCCATGAAACGGAAGGTTGTCAGCCACAAAATTGACAACCACTCTACAATCTACTTCTGAACAAGCCAACAGGTGAGAAATTACCCAAAAGGGACTAACTAAAACTATTCCTAACCAAAGAAAGTGGGTACTTAGCCCATACATCCAAAATGCAACTTAGCGCATCAACGGACGCACCCCAACCGAAGACTACGCAGTCCGAAGTCCTCTCCTCCGACCGGGGTACGGCTCGCCTAGAAGGCCAAGTGCAGCGAACCCCGAAACCACGATTCACCGGCAACTGTCTAAAGGGATTGGTGAGCATAGCCCCTGAACCCCCAGAGCTATAACTTAGTTAGTTAGGGGAATTGGGGGAGGGAGGCTGGGATAACTTGTGCAAATGTATCTACATTCTCCTCTTTACCTCATTTAGAGTTTAAGCTGTATTCTTTCCCCCACAGGCTGTAATTTGACATTTTATTCAATGTGTTGCACCCCTCAGTGTGTATTGGTCTGTGTGTGTTATTAAAGGTGTGCCTTTTACTTTTTTTTTTAAATACAATAAATCCATACCTGCTTCCTACCTTGAAACCAATTGTCTGTCCAAGTCTGTCACAGTCCCTTCATAATTCCAGTGTCTAGAACCAAGGGTGTGGGAGCGATTCGGAACCGCTCATATAAGGTCAGAAGGGAAAGCTGACCCCCTGCAAAACACCCTTTGCACCATATGAGTGAGTGATGTATGCCACATTGCTGTATGTTATGTATTTCTGTCACCAAGTTGCCGCGATCTCTCCCACCTCCAGCTGCTCAACGACACCAGATATTTCTGAAGCAACCTCCTCTGCTGTTGTAAGATTTACAAATGACGGGGAGCCAACTCTGGCTCACGCCCTCTCCCTCTTCTTGTGGGCTCTCTTCCCCTGCAAGGAAGGCAAGAAGAGAAGGTTGAGTGAGAGGGATGGACTGAGTGCAAGGAATGGATGGGTTCGATCTTTAGAGGGTGACTATGATGGAGTGGGGTGCCAAAGTCAAGTGGCCTCCTCGTACATTGTTAGTTGGTATGATTGCTCTGGGTGAGGGCGAGTGTAGAAACATAGAAACATAGAAAATAGGTGCAGGAGTAGGCCATTCGGCCCTTCGAGCCTACACCACCATTCAATAAGATCATGGCTGATCATTCACTTCAGTACCCCATTCCTGCTTTCTCTCCATACCCCTTGATCCCTTTAGCCGTAAGGGCCATATCTAACTCCCTCTTGAATATATCCAATGAACTGGCATCAACAACTCTCTGCGGCAGGGAATTCCACAGGTTCACAACTCTCTGAGTGAAGAAGTTTCTCCTCATCTCGGTCCTAAATGGCTTACCCCTTATCCTCAGACTGTGTCCCCTGGTTCTGGACTTCCCTAGAGGGGTGGCTAGTGAGATGGGGAAGTGATAATGTAGCTAGAGAGAGAGAGGGAGGGCTGGAGGTGCAAGGTAGGCTGGTATGAGTAAGGATGTGCAGGAGTAGGGTAGGGACGGCAGAGCGATGGGGATGTGAGCAGAGGCACAGCAGGTTGAGGTTGAGTGTAGCTTTGCAGTCACATTTCCTGATCTAGTGAGATCATTGAAAGGTTTGTGGCACTGCAGCCTGATCCTCCTGACCACATCCCTGCTGTCGACTTCCTCTGCAGACTCCAACCAGGCTGTTTTGGTCTACTGGGGAGGTCTCTTCTGCCCATCAGAAGGGAAGTGGACCTCCCTATCTGCTCTGACTCCCTCCACAAGCTTATGGAGTGAGTGATGGGAGAGCCTGGGTGCACCCCTCTGCCTCCGAGCGGTCACTGTAAAAGTGTTTGCAGCCCTCCAATGCTGCAGTGCACTGATTGTAGTATTTTAGATACCCTTGAAATGGCTCCTTTAAATACCCCATCTGAAAAGGCTTCATGGATGACGTCAGCAGACCCGCACCATTTAATTGGGCTTAATGGAAAAGAATGTTCGAAAACCAGGCCCTCAAATCTGCACCAGACTCATGGCCAACAGGGCTTTAGTAATACCCGCCCTCCTGTATGGCTCAGAGACATGGACCATGTACAGTAGACACCTCAAGTCACTGGAGAAATACCACCAACGATGTCTCCGCAAGATCCTACAAATCCCCTGGGAGGACAGACGCACCAACGTTAGCGTCCTCGACCAGGCCAGCATTGAAGCACTGACCACACTTGATCAGCTTCGCTGGGCAGGCCACGTTGCCCACATGCCCGACACAAGACTCCCAAAGCAAGCGCTCTACTCGGAACTCCTACACGGCAAGCGAGTCCCGGGTGGGCAGAGGAAATGTTACAAGGACACCCTGAAAGCCTCCTTGATAAAGTGCGACATCCCCACCGACACCTGGGAGTCCCCGGCCAAAGACCGCCCTAAGTGGAGGAAGAGCATCCGGGAGGGCGCTGAGCACCTCGAGTCTCGTCGCCGAGAGCATGCAGAAAACAAGCGCAGGCAGCGGAAGGAGCGTGCGGCAAACCAGACTCCCCACCCACCCTTTCCCTCAACCACTGTCTGTCCCACCTGTGACAGAGACTGTAATTCCTGTATTGGACTGTTCAGCCACCTAAGGACTCATTTTAAGAGTGGAAGCAAGTCTTCCTCGATTCCGAGGGACTGCCTATGATGACGATGATGATGATGATGATGATGATGAATAGGCCCTATTGAGGTAAAGGCGTTTTGTGCGGCGGGATGGAGCCAGCAACAGGGTCGCGATCGCCATAGCTACCACCTGTGCGGGACGCATCCAGGTCGGGAAAATTCCAGCCTAAGATTGAGCTAATGTCAGGGAAATGGCTTATCAGTGTACATCTGTGTTGTGAAACAGCACCCCTTAGTGGACAGCAAAGGAACCACGCAGCTGTTTCCCAGCTCCAGAGACTTGAGCACAAATATCTCGGCCGACTCTCCCAGTGCAGTGCTGAGGGAGTGCTGCACTGTCGGAGGTGCCGTCTATCAGCTAAGACGTTAAACCAAGGCCCCCGTCTTCTGTCTTGGGTGGACAAAAAAAAGATCCTGTGGCAATATTTTAAAGAAGAGCAGAGGAGTTCACCCCGGGTATCCTGGCCAATATTTATTCCTCAATCAGCATCCCTGAAAAAAAACATTTCTGGTCTGCTCATCTGGTCATTTTTGAGGGGGAATTTATCTGTGGATGCTCAGTCAATGAGTACATTCAAGGCTGAGATAGATAGATTTTTGTTCTCCAGGGGCATCAAACGATATGGGGAGCGGGCGGGAAAGTGGAGCTGAGGTCGAAGGTCAGCCATGATCTTACTGAATGGCGGAGCAGGCTCGAGGGGCCGAATGGGCCTACAGCTGTTCCCAACTCTTATGTTCTGATGATCACATTTCTGATTGTGGGACCTAGCTGTGAACAAATTGGCCTGCCGCATTTCCTACATTACAACAGTGGCTGCGCTTCAAAGTGCCTGGGGATGTGGCGGGAGTTAGCGGTGGCACAAACTGGCAACGAACCGGGCCGCCGTGCAGGCGATGACAACGCCGTCACTGTGCGCGGCAGCGCGTTTTCGTCTCGGAGCGGAAACCCGGGTGGCGCCCCCGTGAGGTCGCAGCGGCGATGCCCACGCCTGCCTCGCGGGTTGTGAACCGGGCCTCAGCTCGCTCGCCGGGCGACAACTAAAGGGGAGGTGCGGCGCGCACTCATTGCAAAATGGCCGACTTACCGGTCGCGGCCTTGCCGTTTCCAATTGGCGGGGTCCGTGCCGCCATGTTGCAGCCCGGCGCTCCGCTCTCCGGCGGTGAAGTTGTGGCCCCCTTCCTCTCGAGGCAGTGTCGGCAGCATGCCACCCCCCACCCCCCACCCTTTAACGGAAGGGCAGGGCCCTGTCCTCCCGCCAGTGCTGCGCGGCGCCAGCTTCAAAGGTTCACCGTTCAACCCTGGCTGACTGCTCCTCACAGCTACTGGCTCACCCTTCATTCCCCCAGATCCCAGTGTCTACAGCTCAGGTATCAGCATCGCCTCCACCCTTCGCAGCCAGCGGAAGGAGCGTGCGGCAAACCAGACTCCCCACCCACCCTTTCCTCCAACCACTGTCTGTCCCACCTGTGACAGAGACTGTAATTCCCGTATTGGACTGTACAGTCACGGGAGAACTCACTTTTAGAGTGGAAGCAAGTCTTCCTCGATTTTGAGGGACTGCCGATGATGATGATGATATTTAAGGAGGGATATACTTGCATTCGAGACAGTTGACAGAAGGTTCACTCGGTTGATTCCTGAGATGACGGGGTTGTCTTATGAAGAAAAGTTGAGCAGGTTGGGCCTGTGCTCATTGGAGTTTAGAAGAATGAGAGGGGATCTTACTGAAATGTATAAGATAATGAGGGAGCATGTGGATTTCTCTACCACAGAAAGTTGTTGAGGCCAGTTCGTTCGATATATTCAAAAGGGAGTTAGATGTGGCCCTTACAGCTAAAGGGATCAAGGGGTATGGAGAGAAAGCAGGAAAGGGGTACTGAGGTGAATGATCAGCCATGATCTTATTGAATGGTGGTGCAGGCTAAAAAGGGCCGAATGGCCTACTCCTGCTCCTATTTTCTATGTTTCTATGACAGAGTATATGCAGAGAGGGTTTCCTCTCGTGGGGGAATCTAGAACCTTTGGGGGAATAGTTTCAGAATAAGGGGTCGCCCATTTAAAACTGAGATGAGGAGGAATTTCTTCTCTCAGAGGGTCGTGAATCTATGGAATTCTCTGCCCCAGAGAGCTGTGGAGGTTGGGTCATTGAATATATTTAAGGCGGAGATGGACAGATTTTTGAGCGATAAGGGAATAAAGCGTTATGGGGAGCGGGCAGGGAAGTGGAGCTGAGTCCATGATCAGATCAGCCATGGTCTTATTGAATGGCGGAGCAGGCTCGAGGGGCCGTATGGCCGACTCCTGCTCCTATTTCTTATGTTCTTATGTTCATGCTGGTCACTGGAATCTGCTCTGAGTGGAGCAGCTCGACGACAGCTGGCCCAGGGAGGGGTGTCTGAAGCTGCGCTTACACTCAAGGCTTCAAACTCTATTTGTCGGAGTTAATGGGGCTATCAGTTGGGCAGGCAAATCGAATCTAATAGCTGGAGAGAGAGGGGAGTAGAGCTAATCACTGCCGGCTGATGCGATTTGGCTGCGATGAGGACGGAGTAAATGGCAGTTAATGGAATGAGAAAGATCACGAGGAGCACAGAGGGGAAAAAAATACAACTCAATTCATTTGTGGCAGAGAGCGATCTGTCCGAGCAGTGCTAATGGAGTGCAGTTTCATTAGGAGCCCCTGCTTAATGCTCGATCATCAGACAATGGATGGAACCAACCTGCGAGAGAGGCAGAGCGCTCGATTCCACTTAACTCAATCACAGCCACCACACACCAGTGACTGCTCATTCGTCAAGCCCACTCCTGCTGAGGGAGAACTCGCTTTTACGTGCACGCAATTGAAGAGAAAGAACTTGCATTTCTACAGAGCCGTTCATATCTTCAGGACGTCCTAAAGCGCTTTACAGCCAATGAAGTTCATTTTGAAGTGTCGTCGCTGTTTATTTTTTATTTGTTCCCACATTTAGAATGTGGGCGTCGCTGGCAAGGCCGGCATTTATTGCCCATCCCTAATTGCCCCTTGAGAAGGTGGTGGTGAGCCGCCTTCTCGAACTGCTGCAGTCTGTGTGGTGAAGGTGCTCCCACAGTGCTGTTAGGGAGGGAGTTCCAGGATTTTGACCCAGCGACGATGAAGGATTGGCCGATATATTTCCAAGTCAGGATGGTGTGTGACGTGGAGCTGTTGTTGTTCTCATGCGCCTGCTGCCTGTATGTATGTAAACGTTACCAATGTGTAAGACTTGCCACCAGGGGGCGCACCTGTGGGAGACCCAAGGGTCACCTGCACACCCTGGGAAAGCAGGTATTAAAGGCAGACTACCAGGCTGCTTCCTCACTCTGGAATTACAATAAAGAGACCAAGGTCACAACAATTTGAGCTGAAGATGTACAGTCTTGCGGAGTTATTCTAAACATAACACTGGCCTTGACCTTCTAGGTGGTGGAGGTCGCAGTGTTTGGGAAGTGCTGCCAAAGAATCCTTGGCGAGTTGTTGCAGTGCATCTTGTCGATGGTACACACTGCAGCCACGGTGCGCCGGTGGTGGAGGGAGAGAATGTTTAAAGTGGTGGATGGGGTGCTGATCAAGTGGGCTGCTTTGTCCTGGATGGTGTCGAGCTTCTCGAGTGTTGTTGGAGCTGCACTCATCCAGGCAAGTGGAGAGTATTCCAACACACTCCTGACTTGTGCCTTGTAGATGGTGGAAAGGCTTTGGGGAGTCAGGAGGTGAGACACTCGCCGCAGAATACCCAGCCTCTGACCTGCTCTCGTAGCTACAGTACTTACGTGGCTGGTCCAGATAAGTTTCTGGTCAATGATGACCCCCAGGTGGTTATTGGTGGGGGATTTGGTGATGGAAATGTCGTTGAATATCAAGAAGCAGTGGTTAGACTCTCGCTTGTTGGAGATGGTCATTGCCTGGCACTTGTGTGGCGCGAAGGTTACTTGCCACTTATCAGCCCAAGCCTGAATAATGTCCATGGACTGCTTCATTATCTGAGGAGTTGCGAATGGAACTGAACACTGTGCAGTCATCAGCGAACATCCCCACTTCTGACCTTATGATAGAGGGAAGGTCATTGATGAAGCAGCTGGAGATGGTTGGGCCTAGGACACTGCCCTGAGGAACTCCTGCAGCGATGTCGTGGGGCTAAGAGATGATTGACCTCCAATAACCACAACCATCTTCCTTTGTGCTAGGTATGACTCCAGCCAGTGGAGAGTTTTCCCCCTGATTCCCATTGACTTCAGTTTTACCAGGGCTCCTTGATGCCACACTCGGTCAAATGCTGCCTTGATGTCGAGGGCAGTCCCTCTCACCTCACCTCTGGAATTCAGCTCTTTTGTCCATGTTTGGACCAAGGCTGTAATGAGGTCTGGAGCCGAGTGGTTCTGGCGGTACCCAAACTGAGCATCGGTGATCAGGTTATTGGTGAGTAAGTGCCGCTTGATAGCATTGTCGATGACACCTTCTATCACTTTGCTGATGATTGAGAGTAGACTGATGGGGTGGTAATTGGCCAGATTGGATTTGTCCTGCTTTTTGTAGATAGGACATACATGGGCAGTTTACACATTGTCGGGTAGATGCCAGTGTTGTAGCTGTACTGGAACAGCTTGGCTAGAGGCGTGGCTAGTTCTGGAGCACAAGTCTTCAACACAACAGCCGGGATGTTGTCCGTAGCCATTGCTGTATCCAGTGCGCTCAGCCGTTTCTTGATATCACGTGGAGTGAATCGAATTGGCTGAAGACTGACTTCTGTGATGGTGGGGACCTCAGGAGGAGGCCGATATGGATCATCCACTCGGCATTTTTGGCTGAAGATTGTTGCAAATGCTTCAGCATTGTCTTGTGCACTCACGTGCTGGGCTCCACCATCATTGAGGATGGGGATATTCATGGAGCCTCCTCCTCCCGTTAGTTGTTTAATTGTTCACCACCATTCATGACTTGATCTGGCAGGACTGCAGAGCTTTGATCTGATCCGTTGATAGTGGGATCGCTTTGCTCTGTCTATAGCATGCTGTTTCCGCTGTTTAGCATGCATGTAGTCCTGTGTTGCAGCTTCCCCAGGTTGGCGCCTCATTTTTAGGTACGCCTGGTGCTGCTCCTGGCATGCTCTTCTGCACTCCTCATTGAACCAGGGTTGGTCGCCTGGCTTGATGGTAATGGTAGAGGGATATGCCGGGCCATGAGGTTACAGATTGTGGTGTAATACAATTCTGCTGCTGCTGATGGCCCACAATACGATGGAGGGTGTCCTCAGTGTGAAGACGGGACTTTGTCCACAGTGACTGTGCGGTGGTCACTGCTACCAATGCTGTCATGGACAGATGCAGCTGGGGAGAATGAGGTTAAGTAGGTTTTTCCCTCCTGTTGGTTCTCTCATCAGCTGCCACAGGCCCAGTCTGGCAGCTATGTCCTTCAGGACTCAGCCAGCTCAGTCAGTAGTGGTGTTACCGAGTCACTCTTGGTGATGGACACTGAAGTCCCCCCACCCAGAGTACATTCTGTGCCCTTGCTATCCTCGGTGCTTCTTCCAAGTGGTGTTCAACATGGAGGAGTACTGATTCATCAGCTGAGGGAGGGCGGTAGGTGGTAATCGGCAGGGGGTTTCCTTGCCCATGCTTGACCTGAAGCCACATGACTTTATGGGGTCCGGAGTCAATGTTGAGGACTCCGAGGGCCACTCCCTCCCGACTGTATACCACTGTGCCCTCACACCTGATGGGTCTGTCATGCCGGTGGGACAGAACATTCCCAGGGATGGTGATGTAATGTAGGAAACGCAGCAGCTAATTTGCGCACAGCAAGATCCAAAAACAGCAATGTGATTATTTTTTAGTGATGTTTGGTTGAGGGATAAATATTGGCCAAGACACCAGGAAAAACTCTTCGAAACAGTGCCTTGGGAATCTTTACATGCTACCTGAGAGGGCAGATGGGCCTTCAGTTTGAGATCACACCTGAAAGGTGGCCCCATGGACATTGCAGTGGGAGCTCCCTCAGTACTGCAGGGAGTGTCAGCCTGGATTATATACTGAGGTCTTATGAAGTGAGGTTTGAACCCGGGACCTTCTGGCTCAATGGTGAGAGTGCTACCATCATCATCATCATCATAGGCGGTCCCTCGTATCGAGGATGACTTGCTTCCACGTCAAAAAGGGATGAGTTCACAGGTGTTTCAATGAAGGACCTGATATTCCAGATCCCGAACTACATCCTGAAGGGTGGAAGATGCCGGTGCGTGGATTTTTTTAACGTGTGGTGTCCGTTGCACACCAGCCACCACACGTCCTTGACAGAGCCAGGTCTTGGTCCAGGATTGGTCCTGGGAGTGACCAAGATGACTGGAGACCTGCTCTGCTGCACGGACCGAGTGCGCACACATATCGCAGTGTGGGCTGGCCCGTGCTGCCCCTGGGCTCTTCTGGGCCCTGAACTCTTGCCTTTCCTAGGCCCATGCACACACACACACACTCACACACACACGCACACAGATTTATATGCTACCACAGAGCCACTGCGAACACATTCGGCCCAACTGGTCGATGCCAGTGTTTATACGCCCTCCAAAGCAAATGGAATGTTGGCCTTTATTGCAAGGGGGATAGAGTATAACAGCAGAGAAGTCCTGCTACAACTGGACAGGGTATTGGTGAGGCCACACCTGGAGTACTGTGTACAGTTTTGGTCTCCATATTTAAGGAAGGATATACTTGCTTTGGAGGCTGTTCAGAGAAGGTTCACTAGGTTGATTCCGGAGATGAGGAGGTTGACTTATGAGGATAGGTTGAGTAGGTTGAGCCTATACACATTGGAATTCAGAAGAATGAGAGGTGATCTTATTGAAACTTATAAGATAATGAGGGGGCTCGACAAGGTGGATGCAGAGAGGATATTTCCACTCATAGGGGAAACTAGAACTAGGGGACATAGTCTCAGAATAAAGGGCCACCCATTTAAAACTGAGATGAGAAATTTCTTCTCTCAAACGATTGGAAATCTGTGGAATTCTCTGTCCCAGAGAGCTGTGGAGGCTGGGTCATTGAATATATTTAAGGTGAAGGTAGACAGATTTTTGAGCGATAAGGGAGTCAAGGGTTATGGGGAGCGGGTGGGGAAGTGGAGCTGAGTCTATGATCAGATCAGCCATGATCTTATTGAATGGCGGAGCAGGCTCGAGGGGCCAGGTGGTCTACTCCTGCTCCTATTTCTTATGTTCTTATCCTGCCTGTGTGTTCCTCAATTCCTTTCTCCCTCATGTATGCATCAAGCTTTTAAATCCCTCAATGCTATCTGCCTGAGCCATTCCCTGTGGCAGCGAGTTCCACGTGCGCACCACTCTCTGTGTAAAGAAATCAATCAATTCATTATTTGATAGTGTCTATCGTATATTCATGCCCCCTTCCTCAGGACTCATGCACAACAGTAAGACCAAAGCTATTCAGTTTGGTTCCTGCCAGCGCCCTGTTCAACTGTGTGTTGAGCGACAACCTGTAAATCCTCTCAATCACCAGGACTGCTCGCTTCAACCTCTGGAGCATTGTCCGCCCTCACCTCCTCCACCATCCAACCCTCACCCGTTGCCATCTATAAGAACATAAGAATTAGAAGCAAGAGTAGGCCATACAGCCCCTCGAGCCTGCTCCGCCATTTAATAAGATCATGAGCTGATCTGATCATGGGCTCAGCTCCACTTCCCTGCCCGCTCCCCATAACCCTTTACTCCCTTATCGCTCAAAAATCTGTCTATCTCCGCCTTAAGTATGACCCAGCTCCACAGCTCTCTGGGGCAGAGAATTCCACAGAGTTACAACCCTGTGAGAGAAGAAATTCCTCCTCATCTCGGTTTTAAATGGGCGGCCCCTTATTCTAAGACTATGTCCCCTAGTTTAGTTTCCCCTATGAGTCATCCTTTCTGCATCCGTGACATGTTCCATGTCAGCCATGGCACAGTGAGATGCGCTCACGTTTCCAAATCCGAAGGTCATGGATTCATTGACCCAATCCAGCGCTTTGAGCACATAATCTAGCCTGACACTTCAGTGGAGTGCTGCACTGTTGGAGGTGCCGTCTTTCGGATGAGATGTTAAACCGAGGCCTGGTCTGCTCTCTCAGGTGGAGGTAAAAGATCCCATGGCATTATTTTGAAGAAGAGCAGGGGAGTTATCCCCGGTATCCTGGCCAATATTTATCCCTCAAACAACACCAAAAAAACCAGGCGATCTGGTCACAGATGATCTGGTCATCTGTAAGTGGGATATAGCTGTGTGCAAATTGGTTGCCGGTTTCATACATTCTAACTGTGACTACATGTGAAAAGCACTTCATTGGCTGTAAAGTGCGTTGGGACATCGTGAAGGTTCTTTCTTTCAGGATAAGCTTAGCAAGGGTTAGAACGAGAGAAAGCACTAACTTGTAATGTAGATAAATGCAGCAGACAATTTGCACAGTGAGGAGGTAAGTGAAGGACTTGTAGTACTATAACCTGCAGGGCTACGGACCAAGAGCTGGAAAGTGGGATTAGGCTAGGTAGCTCTTGGTCGGCTGGCACAGACACAATGGGTCGAAATGGCCTCCTTCCGTGCTGTAAATGTCTATGATTCTAAATGGCCAGATGATCTGTTTTTGTGACGTTTGATAAAGGATAAATGTTAGCCAGGACATCGGGTAAAACGTGCCTGCTCTTCTTCAAAATATTGCCATGGAATGTTTTACATCCACTAGAGAGGATAGATGATACCTTGGTTTAACTTCCCATCCAAAACACATCGACAGTGCAGCACTCTCTCAGCATTGCACCGAAGTATCAGTCGAGACTGCATTTTCAGGTCACTGTAGGGGACTTAGAACCTAAGGACATTTACCTTAGAGACGATAGTGCTACCCGACTGAGCTAAAGCTAACACTTCCATATCATCATCACAGGCAGTCGCTCGAAATCGAGGAAGACTTGCTTCCACTCTAAAAGTGAGTTCTCAGGTGACTACAGTCCAATGCGGGAATTACAGTCTGTCACAGGTTGGACAGACAGTGGTTGAAGGAAACAAAGAAACATAGAAACATAGAAAATAGGTGCAGGAGTAGGCCATTCGGCCCTTCGAGCCTGCACCACCATTCAATGAGTTCATGGCTGAACATGCAACTTCAGTACCCCATTCCTGCTTTCTCGCCATACCCCTTGATCCCCCTAGTAGTAAGGACTACATCTAACTCCTTTTTGAATATATTTAGTGAATTGTCCTCAACAACTTTCTGTGGTAGAGAATTCCACAGGTTCACCACTCTCTGGGTGAAGAATTTCCTCCTCATCTCGGTCCTAAATGGCTTACCCCTTATCCTTAGACTGCGACCCCTGGATCTGGACTTCCCCAACATTGGGAACATTCTTCCTGCATCTAACCTGTCTAAACCTGTCAGAATTTTAAACGTTTCTATGAGATCCCCTCTCATTCTTCTGAACTCCAGTGAATACAAGCCCAGTTGATCCAGTCTTTCTTGATATGTCAGTCCCGCCCTCCCAGGAATCAGTCTGGTGAACCTTCGCTGCATTCCCTCAAGCAAGAATGTCCTTCCTCAAGTTAGGAGACCAAAACTGTACATAATACTCCAGGTGTGGCCTCACCAAATCCCTGTACAACTGTAGTAACACCTCCCTGCCCGTGTACTCAAATCCCCTCGCTATGAAGGCCAACATGCCATTTGCTGTCTTAACCGCCTGCTGTACCTGAATGCCAACCTTCAATGACTGATGTACCATGACACCCAGGTCTCGTTGCACCTCACCTTTTCCTAATCTTTCACCATTCAGATAATAGTCTGTCTCTCTGTTTTTACCACCAAAGTGGATAACCTCACATTTATCCACATTTTGCCCACTCACCTAACCTATCCAAGTCACTCTGCAGCCTCATAGCATCCTCCTCGCAGCTCACACTGCCACCCAACTTAGTGTCATCTGAAAATTTGGAGATACTACATTTAATCCCCTCGTCTAAATCATTAATGTAGAATGTAAACAGCTGGGGCCCCAACACAAACCTTGCGGTACCCCACTAGTCACTGCCTGCCATTCTGAAAAGTACCCATTGACTCCTACTCTTTGCTTCCTGTCTTACAACCAATTCTCAATCCACGTCAGCACACTACCCCCAATCCCATGTGCTTTAACTTTATACATTAATCTCTTGTGTGGGACCTTGTCGAAAGCCTTCTGAAAGTCCAAATACACCACATCAACTGGTTCTCCCTTGTCCACTCTACTGGAAACATCCTCAAAAAATTACAGAAGATTTGTCAAGCATGATTTCCCTTTCACAAATCCATGCTGACTTGGACCTATCATGTCACCTCTTTCCAAATGCGCTGCTATAACATCCTTAATAATTGATTGCATCATTTTACCCACTACCGATGTCAGGCTGGCCAGTCTATAATTCCGTTTTCTCTCTCCCTCCTTTTTTAAAAAGTGGGGTTACATTGGCTACCCTCCACTCCATAGGAACTGATCCAGAGTCAATGGAATGTTGGAAAATGACTGTCAATGCATCCGCTATTTCCAAGGCCACCTCCTTAAGTACTCTGGGATGCAGTCCATCAGGCTCTGGGGATTTATCGGCCTTCAATCCCATCAATTTCCCCAACATAATTTCCCGACTAATGAGGATTTCCCTCAGTTCCTCCTTCTTACTAGACCCTCTGACCCCTTTTATATCCGGAAGATTGTTTATGTCCTCCTTAGTGAATACCGAACCAAAGTACTTGTTCAATTGGTCTGCCATTTCTTTGTTCCCCATTATGACTTTCCCTGATTCTGACTGCAGGGGACCTACATTTGTCTTTACTAACCTTTTTCTCTTTACATATCTATAGAAGCTTTTGCAGTCCGTTTTAATATTCCCTGCAAGCTTCCTCTCGTACTCTATTTTCCCTGCCCTAATAAAACCCTTTGTCCTCCTCTGCTGAGTTCTAAATTTCTCCCAGTCCCCGGGTTCGCTGCTATTTCTGGCCAATTTGTATGCCACTTCCTTGGCTTTAATACTATCCCTGATTTCCCTTGATAGCCACGGTTGAGCCACCTTCCCTTTTTTATTTTTACGTCAGACAGTGATGTACAATTGTTGTAGTTCATCCATGCGGTCTCTGAATGTCTGCCATTGCCCATCCACAGTCAACCCCTTAAGTATCATTCGCCAATCTATCCTAGCCAATTCACGCCTCAGACCTTCAAAGTTACCCTTCTTTAAGTTCTGGACCATGGTCTCTGCTGGGTGGGGAACCTAGTTTGCCGCACGCTCCTTCAGCTGCCTGCGCTTGTTTTCTGCATGCTCTCAGCGACGAGACTCGAGGTGTTCAGCGCCCTCCCAGATGCTCATCCTCCAGTTCGGGTGGTCTTGGGCCAGGGACTCCCAGGTGTCGGTGGGGATGTTGCACTTTATCAGGGAGGCTTTGAGGGCGTCCTTGAAATGTTTCCTCTGCCCACCTGGGGCTCGCTTCCTGTGTCGGAGTTCCGAGCAGAGCGCTTGCTTTGGGAGTCTCATGTAGGGTATGCGGACGATGTGGCCCGCCCAGCGGAGCTGGTCGAGTGTGGTCAGTGCTTCGATGCTGGGGATGTTGGCCTGAGCGAGAACACACAAGGGATATGGGGACAGTGCAGGGTCTCATTGAATGGCGGAGCAGGTTCGAGGGGCCGAATGGCCTACTCCTGCTCCCACTTCTTATGTTCATCCCTTACCACCAATGTTCCTAGACAGTAACACCCCGACTCCCCACCCCGTGAATCCCAATTAACTTGTCAACTGTTTGCTATCTTCTCCCAATCAGCCTCAATGCAATGTCTTTAAACTGGCAGTTTAAAGACATCGCGCTCACTCCGCTTGTCCGGCTCGTCTTCGGCATTTACCTGTGGCATCAGAGCTCAATTTTCTCCAATCTCGTCTCCCTTCACTTTAGTACAGTGCATTCATACACACCTTACCAGAATGCGACATAACAGTGTTTGCGTTTGTAGTCGGACCTAAGCCCCAAAGGTTGGAAAATGGCTCCTTTGCAATTGCTGCTCCCAGTCTGACAGCTGCTGCGTTCATCGTGAGCCGCTCCGACCTGTGTGAGAACACCACCGCAGATCGAGGCTATAAATAGAGCTGGGGCGCTGGGCCCTGGAACATCATGGGTGAAGGTGCGGCGAATGAGGGTTCGGGGCTCAGAAGAGCCGAGGGCCCAGGGGCAGCACGGGCCAGCCCACACTGCGATATGTGCGCGCACTGGGTCTGTGCAGCAGAACTGGTCTCCAGTCGTCCTGGTTAACCCTTGCCACTGGACCAAGACCTAGCTCTGTCAAGCCCGTGTGGTGGCTGGTGTGCAACGGTCACCCCACGTTAAAAAAATCCACGCACAGGCATCTTCCACCCCCTCAATTGGAGTTCAGGACTGGAACATCGGGCCCTTCATTGAAACATCTGTGAACTCCCGTGGAAGCAAGTCATCCTTGTTCGAGGGACCGCCTGTGATGATGATGATGATCTGCTGCCCATATCCTAACTCGCACCACAGAATTCGCCTGAGAGAGCAGACATGGGCCTCGGTTTAACGTCTCATCTGAAAGACAGCACCTCCGGCAGTGCAGCACTCCCTCAGTAGTGTCAGCCGAGGTTATGTGCCCAGGTCTTTGAGTAGGACTTGAACCCACAACCTTCTGACAGAGAGGCAAGCACGCTACCACTGAGCCACAGTTAACACTGCTTTTTTTTTTAAATATAGAAAAGGTTCCTTTTAAGCTGCACAGTGTTCTAGGTGAGCAGGCTTTTAAATTGAAAACAAAAAGGCACATGCATGGAATTTTGAATAGCACACGCAGCCGGTTAAAGGGGTCATGCAGCCCAAACACAATTATGTATAGTAGTTTTGTATAGCTTCAGATTACCCATTCATGATATAACATGATTTCATGTTCATGATGGGACCATAAAATGTCATGGAATCATAGAACGGTTACAGCACAGAAGGAGGCCATTCGGCCTGTCGAGCCCGTGCCGGCTCTCTGCAAGAGCACTTCAGCCAGTCCCACTCCCCCGCCCTTTCCCCGTAGCCCTGCAATTTTTTTTCCTTCAGGTACTTATCCAATTCCCTTTTGAAAGCCACGATTGAGTCTGCCTCCAGCACCCTTTCAGGCCGTGCATTCCAGATCCTAACCACTCGCTGCATAAAAAAGTTTTTCCTCATGCTGGTCTTTGGTTCTTTTGCCAATCACCTTAAATCTGTGTCCTCTGATTCTCGACCCTTCCACCAATGGGAACAGTTTCTCTCTCTCTACTCTGTCTAGACCCCTCATGATTTTGAATACCTCGATCAAATCTCCTCTCAACTTTCTCTGCTCTAAGGAGAACAACCCCAGCTTCTCCAGTCCATCCACTTAATTGAAGAGCCTCATCCCTGGAACCATTCTTGTAAATCTTTTCTGCACCCTCTCCAAGGCCTTCACATCCTTCCTAAAGTGCAGTGCCCAGAATTGGACACAATATTCCAGTTGAGCCCGTACCAGTGTTTTATAAAGATTTATCATAACTTCCTTGCTTTTGTATGCCTCTATTTATGAAGCCCAGGATCCCGTAAGCTTTTTTAACCACTTTCTCAACCTGCCCTGCCACTTTCAACGATTTGTGCACATATAACCTCCAGTCTCTCTGTTCACGCACCCACTTTAGCATTGTGCCCTTTAGTTTATATTGCCTCATTCATCCTACCAAAATGTATCACCAATAAGGGAATAAGGGGAGCGGGCGGGGAGGTGGACCCGAGTCCATGATCGGATCAGCCATGATCGTATCGAATGACGGAGCAGACTCGAGGGGCCGTATGGCCTACTGCTCCTATTTCTTATGTTTGCACGTGCTGTACAGCACCTCACTTCAGCAAGGACCCTACACAACACTTTTCTTTCATTTGGATAGCTAGGTGATGGGTCAAGGAATGATACTGGAGGGTAAAGACAGACACGGTTAAAGTAGATCATTCTGCTTATGCACACAGAAAAAAAGCAGAGTTCGCCCCCACTCAGTATCCAACTGTTCCTCTAAGTTTATACCATATATCAAAGGCCCATCGCACACCACTGTGGCTAAGACCAGGGGTTAAGGTTAAATCAGGAAGTATAGTGTTAGACAATATCCTGCTCGAGTCAGGTATCTCAGAGGCAGCAATGCATGACTGGCACAGAATTAACTATCTGGGATGATCTTTTCCTTTTTCCTGCCAGAATTTCTTGTTAATAAATGACAGATATACTCCGAAACAGCCCAGGGAGTGAAAGCAGCAGCAGGTAGTTGGGGAGCGGTGTTGGAACAGTACAGAGATATTACGTTAACTCAAATGTAATTACGGGCAAGCAGAGTCTCCCATCTGGTAACTGGGCCTCCCTAATGGCAACAGATAGTGATCATCGATCGAGGAGAGGGGAGAAAAGGCTGTGAGTGATAGCCACATGCACTTCCGCCTATGCGACTCCTGATGTAATCAGTGCTAGACCAAAGCATTGAGACAACTGCTGAGCTTCTGCAGATCAAATCCACACTGTCCCAGACACTTTGCAATCATGTGATGTACAGGCTCTTCGTGCACTTGCATTTATATAGTGGCATTCACAACCTCAGGACGTCCCAAAAGCGCTTTACAGCCAATTTAAGTACCTTTGGAACGTCGTCACTGTCGTAATGCAGGAAGTGCAGCAGCCATATTGCGCAGAGCAAGCTCCCACAAACAACAATGCGGCAAATGACCAGATAATCTCTTTTGGTGATGTTGATTGAGGTATAAATAGTGGGATGCCGGGGAGAACTCCCCAGCTCTTCTTTGAATAGTGCAGTGGGATTCACCCAAGAGGGCAGACTGGGACCTTGGTTCAACAAGTCAGCCTAGATTTTGTGCTCGAGTTTCTGGAGTGGATTTTTGGGGAATGAGGCTGGGCAGGTGGAAGGGGTATCAGTGGGAGAGCACTTAGATGCTAGTGACCATAATTCAGTCAGATTCAAGTTAGTTATGGATAAGGGCAAGATAGACTAGGACTAAAAGTCCCAAATTGGGGAAAAGCTAACTTTGCTAAGTTGAGAAGTGATTTGGCCATAGTGGACTGGAAACAGTTACCTGAAGATAAATCAGTGTCGGAACAGTGGGAGGCATTCAAGGAAGAGATCCGGAGGGCTCAGGCCAAGCATGCGCCCTTAAAGAAAAAGGGTGGTAATAACAATTCTAGAGCCCCCTGGATGTCTAGGGACTTACAGGGAGGACAAAGGAAAAAAGGGACGCTTATGTCATACAGACGGCTAAATACTATAGAATCTCTGGAGTATAGAAAGTTCAAAGGTGCAATTAAAAAGGATATTAGGAATGCTAAGAGAGAGCACGAGAAATTCTTGGCAAGTAAAAATCAAGAAAAACCCAAAGATGTTCGATAAACATATTAAGAACAAGAGAATAACTAAAGAAAGGATAGGACCTATTAGAGATCATGAAGGTAATGCGTGTGTGGAGACAGAAGATGTGGGTTTGGTTCTTAATGAATACTTTGTGCCTGTTTTCACAAAGGAAAGGGGCAATGCAGATACTGCTATTGAGGACTACAAATTTCTGGATGAAATAAACATAGAGAGAGAGGAGGTATTATGGGGTTTAGCAGCTTTAAAAGTGGTTAAGTCCCCAGGCCTGGATGAATGCATCCCAGGCTGTTGAGTGAAGCAAAAGAGGAAATAGCAGAGGCCTTGACCATTATTTTCCAGTCCTCTTTGGATTCAGGCATGGTACTGGAGGCCTGCTAATATGGTACCCTTGTTTAAGAAGGGAGAAAGGGATAAGCCGAGTAATTACAGGCCAGTCAGCCTAACCTCAGTGGTGGGAAAATTATTGGAAAAAATCCTGACAGGATAAACCTACATTTCCTTCTCGCTTCTGTTCTGTCTTATTCTCTGACCCTCCCCATCTCCACTGAAGCTGTTGATTCCTTGTTAGCTTCCAAGAGCCTTCTACCATCGCGCCCCAGTGGTCCAGTCTCCAGGTATGAGCCGAGCCAGTTCCTGTCCAATCCTATTATTTCCCCCCTCCCCGAGACATGCACGGGGTCATAATGCAATGGATATGGCACTGGGCTAGCAACCCAGAGGTCGCAAGTTCAGAGTTCAGATCTCACCATGCACATTGTGGTTGTGAATCTATTGAATGTACAGCACATCAATAGGGCATTCTGCCCAACTGGTCCGTGCCGGTGTTTACATTGTACATTAATGATTTAGACGAGGGGATTAAATGTAGTATCTCCAAATTTGCAATGACACTAAGTTGGGTGGCAGTGTGAGCTGCGAGGAGGATGCTATGAGGCTGCAGAGTGACTTGGATAGGTTCGGTGAGTGGGCAAATGCATGGCAGATGAAGTATAATGTGGATAAATGTGAGGTTATCCACTTTGGTGGTAAAAACAGAGAGACGGACTATTATCTGAATGGTGACAGATTAGGAAAAGGGGAGATGCAACGAGACCTGGGTGTCATGGTACATCAGTCATTGAAGGTTGGCATGCAGGTACAGCAGACGGTTAAAAAAGCAAATGGCATGTTGGCCTTCATAGCGAGGGGATTTGAGTACAGGGGCAGGGAGGTGTTACTACAGTTGTACAGGGCATTGGTGAGGCCACACCTGGAATATTGTGTACAGTTTTGGTCTCCTAACTTGAGGAAGGACATTCTTGCTATTGAGGGAGTGCAGCGAAGGTTCACCAGACTGATTCCCGGAATGGTGGACTGACATATCAAGAAAGACTGGATCAACTGGGCTTGTATTCACTGGAGTTCAGAAGAATGAGAGGGGACCTCATAGAAACGTTTAAAATTCTGACGGGTTTAGACAGGTTAGATGCAGGAAGAATGTTCCCAATGTTGGGGAAGTCCAGAACCAGGGGTCACAGTCTAAGGATAAGGGGTAAGACATTTAGGACCGAGATGAGGAGAAACTTCTTCACCCAGAGAATGGTGAACCTGTGGAATTCTCTATCACAAAAAGTTGAGGCCAATTCACTAAATATATTCAAAAAGGAGTTAGATGAAGTCCTTACTACTCGGGGGATCAAGGGGTATGGCGAGAAAGCAGGAATGGGGTACTGAAGTTGCATGTTCAGCCATGAACTCATTGAATGGTGGTGCAGGCTCGAGGGGCCGAATAGCCTACTCCTGCACCTATTTTCTATGTTTCTGTGTAAAGACTCCAAAAGATGCAACAGGATTTTTAACGCCCATTTCGACAGCATCTTCCAAACCCGCGAATCCCACCTCCTAGAAGGACAAGGGGAGCAGGCGCATGTGAACACCGCCACCTTTAAGCCGCACACCAAAATGACTTGGAAATATATCGCCGTTCCTTCATCATCGCTGGATCACAATCCCTAGTTAACAGCACTGTGGGAGTACCTTCACCACACGGACTGCAGCGGTTCAAGAAAGCGGCTCACCACCACCTTCTCAAGGGGCAATTAGGGATGGGCAATAAATGCCGGCCTAGCCAGCGACGTTCACACTCCGGGAATGAAATTAAACAAAAAACAGGGCCCTGGGTGTAATGTCTCAATGCAGCACTTCATCAAATGCTCCAGTTCGGGAGTGGGGCTTGAGCCCTACCATTCTGACTGCGATGAGAGTGCCTGCGAGACTGAACCAAGTTGGCACTTAACATTCCTTGACAAGCACAGCAGGAGCGTTCAAATCCTTTTTAAGTCTTTGCCGAATGCTGGGGTTCAAACCAAGGTCACGTCCAGATACGAACGGACCTTGACCTTCTGGCTTAGGATGTATCCTTCGACCCGGGGGAAAAGAGTAGCACAGTTAGAGAGAAGAGAGACTCAAGGCCCCTATAATTAAAAGAGCAGCAGCCAACAGAGCAAGAAACAGCAAGCGTCAGCAGACATTGAGAATCGGCAGACGATTAGAGTTGTTTGCGGCCACGTTTAAGAACATAAGAAATAGGAGCAGGAGTAGGCCGTACGGCCCCTTCAGCCTGCTCCGCCATTTAATATGATCATGGTTGATCCGATCATGGACTCAGCTCCACTTCCCCGCCCACTCCCCATAACCCTTTATCGGTTAAGAAATTGTCTATCTCTGTCTTAAATTTATTCTATGTCCCGGCTTCCACAGCTCTCTGAGGCAGCGAATTCCAGAGATTTACAACCCTCTGAGAATAAATTCTTCCTCATCTCAGTTTTAAATGGGTGGCCCCTCATTTTAAGATCATGCCCTCTAGTTCTAGACTCCCCCATCAGTGGAAACATCCTCTCTGCATCCACCTTGTCAAGCCCCCTCATAATCTTATACGTTTTGATAAGATCACCTCTCATTCTTCTGAATTCCAATAAGAGGCCCAACCTCCTCAATCTTTCCTCATAAGTCAACCCCCTCATCTCCGGAATCAACCTAGTGAACCTTCTCTGAACTGCCTCCAAAGCCAGTATATTCTTTCGTAAATATGGAAACCAAAAACTGCACAGTATTCCAGGTGTGGCCTCACCAATACCCTGTATAGCTGTAGCAAGACTTCCCTGCTTTTATACTCCATCACCATTGCAATACTCATAGAAAATAGGTACAGGAGTAGGCCATTCGGCCCTTCGTGCCTGCACCACCATTCAATAAGATCATGGCTGATCATTCACCTCAGTACCGCTGTCCTGCTTTCTCTTTATACCCCTTGATCCCCTTAGCCATAAGGGCCATATCTAACTCCTTTTTGAATATATCCAATGAACTGGCATCAACAACTCTGCGGTAGAGAATTCCACAAGTTAACAACTCTGAGTGAAGAAGTTTCTTCTCAACTCAGTCCTAAATGGCCTACCCCTTATCCTAAGACTATGTCCCCTGGTTCTGGACTTCCCCAACATCGGGAACATTCGATCCGCATCTAACTTGTCCCGTCCCGTCAGAATCTTTTATGTTTCTATGAGATCCCCTCTCATCCTTCTAAACTCCAATGTATAAAGGCCCAGTTGATCCAGTCTCTCCTCATATGTCAGTCCTGCCATCCCGGGAATCAGTCTGGTGAACCTTCGCTGCACTCCCTCAATAGCAATAACGTCCTTCGTCAGATTAGACAACCAAAACTGAACACAATATTCCAGGTGAGGCCTCACCAAGGCCCTGTAAAGCTGCAGTAAGACCTCTCTGCTCCTCTACTCAAATCCCCTAGCTATGAAGGCCAACATACCATTTGCCTTCTTCAGCGCCTGCTGTACCTGTATACCAAATTTCAATGACTGATGAACCATGACACCCAGGTCTCGCTGCACCTCCCCTTTTCCTAATCTGCCGCCATTCAGATAATATTCTGTCTTCGTGTTTTTGCCCCCAAAGTGGCTAACCTCACATTTATCCACATTATACTGCATCTGCCATGCACTTGCCCACTCACCTAACCTGTCCAAGTCACCCTGCAGCCTCTTAGTGTCCCCTTCACAGCTCATACCGCCACCCAGTTTAGTGTCATCTGCAAACTTGGGAGATATTACACTCAATTCCTTCATCTAAATCATTGATGTATATTGTAAAGAGCTGGGGTCCCAGCATTGAGCCTTGCGCCACTCCACTAGTCACTGCCTGCCATTTTGAAAAGGACCCGTTTATCCCGACTCTGTGCTTCCTGTCTGCCAACCAGTTCTCTATCCACGTCAGTATATTACCCCCAATACAATGTGCTTTGATTTTGCACACCAATCTCTTGTGTGGGACCTTGTCAAAAGCCTTTTGGAAGTCCAAATACACCACATCCACTGGTTCTCCCTTGCCCACTCTACTAGTTGCATCCTCAAAAAATTCTAGAAGATTTGTCAAGCATGATTTCCCCTTCATAAATCCATGCTGACTTGGACTGATCCTGTCACTGCTTTCCAAATGCGCTGTTATTTCATCCTTAATAATTGATTCCAACATTTTCCCCACTACTGATGTCAGGCTAACCGGTCTATAATTACCCGCTTTCTCTCTCCCTCCCTTTTTAAAAAGTGGTGTTACATTAGCTACCCTCCAGTCCATAGGAACTGATCCAGAGTCGATAGACTGTTGGAAAATGATCACGAATGCATCCACTATTTCTAGGGCCACTTCCTTAAGTACTCTGGGATACAGACTATCAGGCCCCAGGGATTTATTGGCCTTCAATCCCATCAATTTCCCTAACACAATTTCACGCCTAATAAGGATATCCTTCAGTTCCTCCTACTCACTAGACCTTCGATCCCCTCGTACTTCCGGAAGGTTATTTGTGTCTTCCTTCGTGAAGACAGAACCAAAGTATTTGTTCAATTGGTCTGCCATTTCTTTGTTCCCCATTATAAATTCAGCTGAATCCGACTGCAAATGACCTACATTTGTCTTCACTAATCTTTTTCTATTCACATATCTATAGAAGCTTTTGCAGTCAGTTTTTATGTTCCCGGCAAGCTTCTTCTCGTACTCTATTTTCCCCCTGTTAATTAAACCCATTGTCCTCCTCTGCTGAATTCCAAATTTCTCCCAGTCCTCAGGTTTGCTGCTTTTTCTGGCCTATTCATAAAGGCCAAGATTCCATTTGGGTTTCGATTAAACACCACCCCCCACCCCCCCCACTCCCCCAGCTTCCTTTTTCTGGCCCGTGCTGTTTTATATCTACTGTACGAATGCAAAAAGAAAAGTGAAATCACGAGTGAAAATAAGGAAATGTTCCATGTAAAACCAAAGACTTTCATTGAACACAACACAACAGTGAGGGGAGGGGAGAGATCCATTTTAAGCTCTTTATAAAGACTCCAAAAAAAGGGACACAATCTCTTTCCAGAAGTACCCAATATATGAACATGCATGATTGCCATGCAGACCACTCTGCAGAACTGCTTTTCCCTTCCCCCCCCACCCTCTTTCCCCAACTCCTCCCCCAACCCCTCGGTTATTTTCTTTGTAAAGTTTGCCCATAAAACCAAATCTTAAAAATCAGACCCATATTAATCGAAGAGAAAGTTGTTCAAAACAAAATCAAAACCGCCCCCCACCCTCCGTAAAAAGATGAAAGGAAAAGAAAAAAAATCCATGGTTGCCATTTACGCGGAGCAGAGAACAAGAGACGACGGGTGAAATCTCGGGTATTGGGTCTTGTGGCCGAGCTCAATGTCGCCCGTCCTGGCTCTCGTCGGTCTGTGGCTGTGATCCGTGCTTCTCTGTGTATCGTCTGTTTTGGGAAAGGGGAGAAGGAGGTCAGAGGTTACACGGAAACAAGGCGGGGAATTTGGGCGAGGCCGCTGCAAGGCGCAGGGCTGGTCTGAAAGATCAACTTGGCGTTTCTCACCTTGAGCGGCGCGATAATTCACGGTGTATATTTATGTGCACACAAGTCCCCGCCGCCGGCGATTACTTGGGGGTCCGCACCCGGCCAACTGATGCCAGCGTTTGCCATTGCTGGTCAATGGCAACGGCAGAGGATGTGCACCGTATTGAGCACGCCGGTTATTGCAAGCAGACTCTGCTGTTCGATTCACTCCCTGTACCATCTACAAGATGCACTGCCGCAAGGCTTCTCCGGCAGCACCTCCCAAACCCGCGACCTCTACCAGGACAAGGGCAGCAGGCGCATGGGAACACCACCACCTCCACGTTCCCCTCCAAGTCTCACACCATCCTCATTTGGAAATATATTCCTTCGCCGTCGCTGGGTCAAAACTCTGGAACTCCCTCCCTAACAGCACTGTGGGAGCACCTTCACCACACGGACTGCAGCTGTTCAAGGCGGCGGCTCACCACCACCTTCTCGAGGGGCAATTAGGGACGGGCAATAAATGCCGGCCTTGCCAGCGGTGCCCACATCCCGGAACGAATAAATTAAAAGGTGCCACTGCGACTACACCCAGACTGGGCGCGCCAGGACAAGACGGGCAAAGTCTGCCACCCGGACTGCCATAACAGGGCACTGCCGGCGCGGATCACAGATCCTCCGGAGACCAGCAGGAGTGTGAACTGTAGAAACATAGAAAACATAGAAAATAGGTGCAGGAGTAGGCCATTCGGCCCTTCTAGCCTGCACCACCATTCAATGAGTTCATGGCTGAACATGCAACTTCAGTACCCCATTCCTGCTTTCTCGCCATACCCCTTGATCCCCCGAGTAGTAAGGACCTCATCTAACTCCTTTTTGAATATATTTAGTGAATTGGCCTCAACAACTTTCTGTGGTAGAGAATTCCACAGGTTCACCACTCTCTGGGTGAAGAAGTTCCTCCGCATCTCGGTCCGAAATGGCTTACCCCTTATCCTCAGACTGTGACCCCTGGTTCTGGACTTCCCCAACATTGGGAACATTCTTCCTGCATCCAACCTGTCTAACCCCGTCAGAATTTTAAATGTTTCTATGAGGTTCCCTCTCATTCTTCTGAACTCCAGTGAACACAAGCCCAGTTGATCCAGTCTTTCTTGATAGGTCAGTCCCGCCATCCCGGGAATCAGTCTGGTGAACTTTCGCTGCACTCCCTCAATAGCAAGAATGTCCTTCCTCAGGTTAGGAGACCAAAACTGTACACAATACTCCAGGTGTGGCCTCACCAATGCCCTGTACAACTGTAGCAACACCTCCCTGCCCCTGTACTCAAATCCCCTTGCTATGAAGGCCAACATGCCATTTGCTTTCTTAACCGCCTGCTGTACCTGCATGCCAACCTTCAATGACCGATGTACCATGACACCCAGGTCTCTTTGCACCTCCCCTTTTCCTAATCTGTCACCATTCAGATAATAGTCTGTCTCTCTGTTTTTACCACCAAAGTGGATAACCTCACATTTATCCACATTATACTTCATCTGCCATGCATTTGCCCACTCACCTAACCTATCCAAGTCACTCTGCAGCCTCACAGCATCCTCCTCGCAGCTCACACTGCCACCCAACTTAGTGTCATCCGCAAATTTGGAGATACTACATTTAATCCCCTCGTCTAAATCATTACAAATACACACGCTCTCTAACGCAGTTACTGAGGAGAGCGGGGTTAGCGAAGAGCATCTGGAATAAAGTTTGGGACAGCGCGGTTTATGACATCATTCGCCGGTGATTTGGGTGGACTGTGAATGCCGGGTTAGCGTCGGAGAAGCAGGACCCCTTTCACCGGCCGCCTCCTGCAGCCAGCAAACCACGTCCAAACCGAGGGGCGACCACTGTACTTTATATATAAAACGGTACTGACCTCCTTGCATAGGCATATAGGGCTTCTTTCCTTTCCTGCAGGGACAGGTGTCTGTCAATTGGTGATTTCTCAAACGTCATTTTAGAAGCAGGCTTTGAAAGGAGAACAAAATAAAAATACAATCAGGTTAAAAAAAAAAAGCCATTCATAGAATCATAGAAATTTACAGCGCGGAAGGAGGCCATTTCGGCCCATCGTGTCCGCGCCGGCCGACTCAGAGCTATCCAGCCTAATCCCACTTTCCAGCTCTTGGTCCGTAGCCCTGTAGGTTACGGCACTTCAGGTGCACATCCAAGTACTGTTTAAATGTGGTGATGGTTTCTGCCTCTACCACCCTTTCAGGCAGTGAGTTCCAGACTCCCAGCATCCTCTGGGTGAAGAAACTGCCCCTCAAATCTCCTCTAAACATCCCCCCAATTACATCAAATCTATGCCTCCTTGTTGTTGACCCCTCTGCCCATCATGGACATACGACCTTACCGGGTCCGCACTCCCCTCCGGCTACCATCCCATCCCGAGATTCCCTTACACTAAAATCATCAGATCCTTTCCGAATCCAGCGCTCACTGCACTGGGTTGCAGCTTAAAACTATGACCAAGTTACAGATTAGAGAGAACCGACAGAACTATTCTCACGCCGTGGAAGATCAAGGATGATACAAATGGGATAGAAACATAGAAAATAGATGCAGGAGTAGGTCATTCGGCCCTTCGAGCCTGCACCACCATTCAATAAGATCATGGTTGATCAGTCACCTCAGTACCCCATTCCTGCTTTCTCTCCATACCCCTTGATCCCTTTAGCCGTAAGGGCCACATCTAACTCCCTTTTGAATATATCGAACGAACTGGCCTCAACAACTTTCTGTGGTAGAGAATTCCACAGGTTCACAATTCTCTGAGTGAAGAAGTTTCTCCTCATCTCGGTCCTAAATCCCTTATCCTTAGACTGTGACCCCCGGTTCTGGACTTCCCCAACATCAGGAACATTCTTCCTGCATATAACCTGTCCAATCCCGTCAGAATTTTATATGTTTCTATGAGATCCCCTCTCATTCTTCTAAATTCCAGTGAATATAAGCCTAGTCGATCCAGTCTTTCTTCATATGTCAGTCCTGCCATCCCAGGAATCAGTCTGGTGAACCTTCGCTGCACTCCCTCAATAGCAAGAATGTCCTTCCTCAGATTAGGAGACCAAAACTGTACACAAAATCAAGGTGTGGCCTCACCAAGGCCCTGTACAACTGCAGCAAGACCTCCCTGCTCCTATACTCGAATCCTCTTGCTCAAATCATCATCATCATCATAGGCAGTCCCTTGGAATCGAGGAAGACTTGCTTCCACTCTAAAAGTGAGTCCTTAGGAGGCTGAACAGTTCAATACAAGAACCACAGTCCCTGTCACAGGTGGGACAGACAATCGTTGAGGGAAGGGAGGGTGGGACTGGTTTGCCGCACGCTCCTTCCGCTGCCTGCGCTTGTTTTCTGCATGCTCTCGGCGACGAGACTCGAGGTGCTCAGCGCCCTCCCGGGTGCACTTCCTCCACTTTGGGCGGTATTTGGCCAGGGACTCCCAGGTGTCGGTGGGGATGTTGCACTTTATCAGGGGCAGTTAGATGCATTTCAGAAGAGGAGGTATCGAGGGGTATGTTTGGATATGACCCAGGTACAAGCAGCGATACGACCGAAGTTAAAGAGTTGACTGAAGACTCTTTTTTTTAACCGGGGTTTCCTGCCAAGCTCGCCTCAGTGGACCCAGGAAGCTGACTTGGGACGTTGCCCGAGGCACGGGGGCGGGACGGGATGGGTGCCGGTCAGGAGCTGCCGAAGTTACCGCAGCGAATACCGAAGCAGGCGGATGCAGTCGCTGGTGTTTACCTTGGCGGCAGGTCCGTACTTTGGTGCTTTCTTCAGAGAGCTGATCAAATCGCAAGGTGTCAGGCGAAGTTTACTGGACAAAGACGAGCTGGACGGACTGACCGACACTTCCTCTGGGGTGAACTGTACCCTTCCCTCCAGCAGGTTCGTGATGGTGGTATCAACGCACTTCGTACTGACTGAGGACGTGAAAAGCAGAGCAAGGTCAACGGACAGGCTCAAGACCACTTAGACGGACTACTTACAGCCCACCCAGCCCTCAAAAAAAAAACACACAAAAACTGCAGCACAGCAAGGGATGTTTTGTAATGAATATTTAAAAAAAACATGCACAATTCCCAATATGGTTTACCAACACAAAAAAATAAAGAAGCTGCATTTAATAGAGCACCTTACACGACCTCAGGACGTCCCAAAGCGCTTTACAGCCAGTGAAATACTTTCAAAGCCTAGTCACTGTTGTAATGTAGAAAACGCAGCAGCACCTCTGCATACGGCATTGGCTGCGAAGTGCTCGGAGACACCCCGAGGTGGTAAAAGGTGCTTTGCAAATGCAAGTCTTAAATGGTCGTGGTAGAGGCACTAATGGTTGCCTCTACAGCAACGACCCTTCTGATGTGTGGGGAAGAGAGGGGGGGGGAATAAATATGGGGATGAGAAAAGTGGGAAAGAAACTGGAGAATGGGGGAAAAAAAAAAGACATCCTACCTAAGTCCATCTTAATGACACTGAGTGGGATGTGAGGCAGCACCTCTTTGACCTGCTTTGCCATTCCGGTGATGCGAACATCCTCCGCGGATAGGCTGGTGATGCTGAGGCCTGGCAGGAAGGTCTGAGCACGAGCTCCTGAAGGATGACTGTTAGCTGTTGAAACAAAGATTAAAGCTTCTAACTTTGGTTCTCTCGTCGCACTGCGCTCAGCACCAGTGCGTCTAACCTCCCAGGATTTGCTACACCAGCAGCAACTTCTATTTATATAGCGCCTTTAACGTCCCAAGGAACTTCACAGGAGTATTACGCGATAGAAATTTGACACCGAGACGCACAAGTAGAAATTAGGGCAGGTGACCAAAAGCTTGAGGTAGGTTTCCAGGAGCGTCTTGAAGGAGGATAGAGAGGTAGAGAGGCGGAGAGGTTTAGGCAGGGAGTTCCAGAGCTTGGGGCCCAGGCAACAGAAGGCACGGCCACCGATGGTTGAGCGATTATAATCAGGGATGCTCAAAGAGGGCAGAATTAAAAGAGCGCAGACATCTCGGGGGAGTTATGGAGATTACAGAGATAGGGAGGGGCGAGGCCATGGAGGGATTTGTAAACAAGGACGAGAATTTTGAAATCGAGGTGTTGCTTGACCGGGAGTCAATGTAGGTCAGCGAGCACAGGGGGTGATGGGTGAGCGGGACTTGATGAGAGTTCGGACACGGGGCAGTGAGCACAGGGGGTGATGGGTGAGCGGGACTTGGTGAGAGTTCGGACACGGGGCAGTGAGCACAGGGGGTGATGGGTGAGCGGGACTTGGTATGAGTTCGGACACGGGCAGCCGAGTTTTGGATCAGCTCTACTTTACATAGGATAGAATGTGGGAGGCCTACCAGGAGTGCGTTGGAACAGTCAAGTCTAGAGGTAATAAAGGCATGGATGAGGATTTCAGCAGTGGATGAGCTGCAGGCAAGGGCGGAGGCGGGTGATGTTACGGAGGTGCAAACAAATATATTTACATCAAGTTAACTGCTACTTTTGCGTAGAAAATATACCCCATGGAGCTTCACAGCGGCATAAGGGAAATGTAACTCAAGCTGAGGAAGGGCAACCAAAAGATTGGTGGAAGTGGTGGTTTGAAGGTTGGAGGGGGGGCTCCAGAGAATGGGATCAAGGCGACGGAAGGCACCGTTGCCAAGGGTGGGAGATGAGTTGGGAGGACGTGCACCGTGGGTCAAAGGAATGGAGCATTCAGTGGAGGTTGTAGGACACAAGGATGATCATTTTAAATTGGACGGTATTGGGAGCCCATGCAGGCCAGGGAGGACTGGTGCGATGGCCGAGTGTGACTTAGCCCAGGATAGGATACGGGCAGCAGAGCTTTGGTTTATGGAGGGTGGAGGATCGGAAACCAGCCCAAGAGAAAGTGTTGGAACAAAAGTGAGCCTGGAGGTGACAAAAGGAACAATTCAAGAGTTCAGCAGCTGATGGGCAGAGGAAGGGCAATATCATGGAGGTGGAAGCAGGCAGTCTGTGTGATGAGAGGATATAGGGTCAGAATCTCAGATCAGGGGTGAACAGCATGGTGAAGTTGCGAACAGTCAGAGAGAGGTGAAAAGCAGCTTGTGGTGTGGGCTGAAGATGATGGCTTTGGTCTAACCAATGTTCAACTGCAGGAACTTACGACAAGGGGTTGTCTTATGAAGAAAGGTTGAGCAGGTTGGGCCTGTACTCATTGGAGTTTAGAAGAATGAGAGGGGATCTTAATGAAACGCATTATATTCTGAGGGGGCTTGACAAGGTGGATGCAGAGAGGATGTTTCCCTTTGTGAGGGAATCTAGAACTTAGGGGGTATAGTTTCAGAATAAGGGGTCGCCCATTTAGAACAGAAACAGAGATTTCTTCTCTCAGAGGAATCTTTGGAATTCTCTACCCAAGAGAGCTGTGGAGGCTGGGTCATTGAATATATTTAACATGGTGATACAAATTTTTGAATGATAAGGGAGTCAAGAGTTATGGGCAGCGGGCGAGTAAGTGGAGTGGAGGCCAAGAAAGGATCAGCCATGACAAATTTGCTGGAGTTCTTTGAGGATGTAACGAACATGATGGATAAAGAGGAACCAGTGGATGTGGTGTATTTGGACTTCCAGAAGGTATTTGACAAGGTGCCACATAAAAGGTTACTGCACAAGATAAAAGTTCACGGGGTTAGGGTTAATATATTAGCATGGATAGAGGATTGGCTAACTAACAGAAAACAGAGATTCAAGATAAATGGTTCATTCTCTGGTTGGCAACCAGTAACTAGTGGGGTGCCGCTGGGATCAGTGCTGGGACCCCAACTATTTACAATCTATATTCACGACTTGGAAGAAGGGACGGAGTGTAATGTAGCCAAGTTTGCTGAATATACAAAGATGGGAGGAAAAGTAATGTGTGAGGAGGACACAAAAAATCTGCAAAAGGACATAGACAGGCTAAATGAGTGGGCAAAAATTTGAAAGATGGAGTATAATGTTGGAAAGTGTGAGGTCATGCACTTTGGCAGAAAAAAAAATCAAAGAGCAAGTTATTATTTAAATGGAGAAAGATTGCAAAGTATTGCAGTACAGCGGGACCTGGGGGTACATGTGCATGAAAAGGATAGTATGCAGATACAGCAAGTGATCAGGAAGGCCAATGGTATCTTGGCCTTTACTGTAAAGGGGATGGAGTATAAAAGCAGGGAAGTCTTGCTACAGCTATATAAGGTATTGGTGAGGCCACACCTGGAATACTGCGTGCAGTTTTGGTTTCCATATTTACGAAAGAATATAATTGCTTTGGAGTCAGTTCAGAGAAGGTTCACTAGGTTGAATCCGGGGATGAGGGGGTTGACTTACGAGGAAAGGTTGAGTAGGTTGGGCCTCTACTCATTGGAATTCAGAAGAATGAGAGGTGATCTTATCAAAACGTATAAGATTATGAGGGGGCTTGACAAGGTGGATGCAGAGAGGATGTTTCCACTGATGGGGGAGACTAGAACTAGAGGGCATGATCTTAGAATAAGGGGCCGTCCATTTAAAACTGAGATGAGGAGAAATTTCTTCTCTGAGGGTTGTTAATCTGTGGAATTCGCTGTCTCAGAGAGCTGTGGAAGCTGGGACATTGAATAAATTTAAGATAGAAATAGACAGTTTCTTAAACAATAAGGGAGTAAAGGGTTATGGGGAGCGGGCAGGGAAGTGGAGCTGAGTCCGTGATCAGATCAGCCATGATCTTATTGAATGGCGGAGCAGGCTCGAGGGGCCGTATGGCCGACTCCTGCTCCTATTTCTTATGTTCTTATCCAAGACTGGATACAATTCAAGCAGTCAACGCAGAGGCCGCAGAGAGGTGGAGTTGCATTTCACCAGCGTGTGTGTGAAACATGGCCCCAATGCTTCAGCTAATTCTGTTTGTAGATAAGGGAGCAGAGGGAAGGCCTAGGATAGATCCTTGGGAGATGACACAGCAGGGAATGGAAGAGCAGTCCTTGATCGGGATGCAAAGGCTACAAGCACATAGACAGGAGTGGAGCCAAACAAAGGCGGTCCCCCTGAGCTGGACAACAGAGCAGCTGTTGTGGAAGAGGATCGGATGGTCAGTTGATGAAGCCTGCAGAGTGAGCGAGGAGGAATAATGCACCAGGGTCACGGCTGGGTACACGGTCACATTTCAGCGGTGTGGGAGAGGCAGAAACGTGATGGGGCAGACCTGAGAGACGACAATATATTCAAGGACCTTGGATATGGCATGGTAGTTAAGAAGGACAGAGGGATCGAGGCGGGTTGACGACGACAGTGTTGCGAGGCGGGTGCCCAATAACGGCTAAACTGAGGGTTAGGAAGGCAACTTAGTGAGATTGGGGTCGAAGGGGAGCAAGAGATAGGTCGCAAGGATGAAATGAGCTCGGAGAGGGCAAGAGGAGAGATGGGAGAGAAAGAGGAAGATGTAGTGTTCAGGACGAGTGCGGGGATGGGATGGTGGGAGGTCGGCTCACCGGGGCCGGGACGGAGGGTCACCGGGGCCGGGACGGAGGGTCACCGGGGCCGGGACGGAGGGTCACCGGGCCCGGGACGGAGGGTCACCGGGCCCGGGACGGAGGGTCACCGGGCCCGGGACGGAGGGTCACCGGGGCCGGGACGGAGGGTCACCGGGGCCGGGACGGAGGGTCACCGGGACGGAGGGTCACCGGGGGGCCGGGACGGAGGGTCACCGGGGGGCCGGGACGGAGGGTCACCGGGGGGCCACCGGGGGGCCGGGACGGAGGGTCACCGGGGGGCCGGGACGGAGGGTCACCGGGGGGCCGGGACGGAGGGTCACCGGGGCCGGGACGGAGGGTCACCGGGGCCGGGACGGAGGGTCACCGGGGCCGGGACGGAGGGGAAGAAATCGAAGAGATCTTCAGCCAGAGGTTGGCAAAGAGGGGATGTTAAAGAGGAAAAGTATGATCTGGAAGGCTGCTTCAAGCTAAATAGTGACATAAGGAAAAAGGACACTGGTTCAAACTGGTGACAAGCTAGATTCTTCACACCATGCATGAGCAACCAGAGGTGTGGTGGTGGAGGTACAAACCGTGGTATCATTTAACGGATGCTGTGTGGGATGGGAGGTGCTCGGGGGAGGGAAGAGAGGAGAGAGATAGAATCTTTGGTGGATGGAGGAGCTCTGCTGCGTCCAATGTCCATCCTCAACCATATCCGCCTGATGACAGTGGAATACAAGATATTTAAATCCTACTGCACCGGGCACAGCCAGCTCCGACTGCCATCACGCACAACGACTGATTAATTGGTCCACTGATCAATCGGGGCTGGTCGAAGTTTGGAACTCTCTTCCGCAAAAGGCAATTGATGCAAGACCAATTATTATTTTTAAATCTGAGCTTGATAGATTTTTGTTAACCAAAGGTATTAAAGAGATATGGGACAAAGAGTTGGGTCACAGATCAGCCGTGATCTCACTGAATGGAGGAGCAGGCTCGAGGGGCTCAATGGCTTCCTCCTGTTCCGATTAAATTGCCTCTCCTGTATTTTGGGCTATCGGGGATGAATTTCTGGGCCTTTTTCTTTCAAATGAAGGTTATTTTCCTGTGGCGGGAGTTTAAAGTTCCAGTCACTGGTCAAAACTATGAACTATTTTTTGTTAAAGGGACAAATGTACTCTGATTAGTAATCCGGGAGGAACAGTACGGAGCGGGTTAAACTATAACCAACGGCAATTAGATATTCTGTACGGCACTGGAGAAGGTGCAAAGGGCCGCAAGGCTGATACCAGAATGGAGAGGTTATACTTATCAAGGAAGGCTGAACAGGCTGGGGTTCTTATCTCTGCAAAGGAGAGGGCAGAGGGGTGACCTGATAGAGGTCTTCAACATTATGAAGGGGTAGATGCTAAGAGGATGTTTCCCCTTGTGGGAGAATCTAGAACCAGGGGACATAGTTTCAGAATAAGGGGTCGCCCATTTAAGATGGAGATGAGGGGGAATTTCTTCTCTCAAGAGTCATGAATCTTTGGAATTCTCTACCCCAGAGAGCTGTGGAGGCTGGGTCATTGACTATAATCAAGGCTGAGATAAACAGATCTTTGAACTACAGGGGAGTCAAGGGTTATGGGGAACAGGCAGGAAAGTGGAGTTGAGGCCAAGATTAGATCGCAGTGAATGGCGGAGCAGGCTCGAGGGGCCAAATGGCCGACTCCTGCTCCTATTTCTTATGTTTGATAGGGTGGACGTAGAGATGTTTCCACTTGCAGGGGAGACCAAAACTAGGGTGCCATAAATGTAAGATCGTCAATAATAAATCCAAGAGGGAATTCAGGAGAAACTTCTTTGCCCAGAGAGTTGTAAGAATGTGGAACTTGCTACCATAGGGAGTGGTTGGAGCAAGCAGCATAGATTCATTTAAGAGAAAGCTAGATAAACACATGAGGGAGAAAGGATTAGAAGGATATGCTGATAAGGTGAGATGGAGAAGGGTGGGTAGAGGCTCATGTGGAGCATAAACACCGCCACGGACCTGTTGGGCCGATTGGCCTGTTTCAGAGCTGGATGTAATTCGATGTATTTGCATACCTTAATTTGAGAGCTGCAGATTGATACGTGGTAATTCTTAAAAACGTCAAAAACATTACATCTCAAGTCTTGAATGACTGAGTTTGCAATCTAGTTATAACTTGGCTTCTATTTATTACAAGGGGTTGTCCCCTCCCGACATGAAACAGTCACACAGTACATGCAAATTCATACAAATAGCCAGAATGCAACCCTGACCTGAGTTGGCTGCTTGCGGTGCAATGTGCTTCATTCTTTTGAGGTATTCCACTTTATCGGACTTGGTATGAGGAGTCGATACAACACCGAGTTCCGTAGCTAAATGCTACCAAAAGAAAATTATCAGACTTGGAGACATATAGGTGACGGTGAATTGAACAGCCAAGATCGTATTAAATGGTGGAGCAGGCTCGAGGGGCCAAATGGCCTACTCCTGCTCCTATTTCTTATGTTCTTATGTAACTGAGTGTTGCTTAGAGAACCTGTATTAACGGCTATTAACTCTGCATCCGGGAAACCCAGACAATAACGAATGCTTGTGTCAACTTGCACTTATAGAATCATAGAACGATACAGCACAGAAGGCCAGTCGTGCCTGTTCGAGCGCTCTGCAAGAGCTATCCGATTTATCCCACTCCCCCTGCTCTTTTCCCATAGCCCTGCAATTTTTTTCCTCCATCAAATATGTATCCAATTCTCTATCAAAAGTTACAATTGAATCTGCTTCCACCGCCCTTTCAGGCAGCGCGCTCCAGATCACAGCAACGTGCTATGTAAAACTGTCTCCCCTCATGTCGCCTCTGGTTCTTTTGCCAATCACCTTAACTCTGTGTCCTCTGGTTATCGACCCTTCTGCCAGTGAGAACAGTATTTCCTTATTTACTCCATCAAAACCCTTCATGATTGTGAACACCTTTATCAAATCTTCTCTTAACTTTCACTGCTCTAAAGAGAACAACCCCAGCTTCTCCACGTAACTGAAGTCTCTCACCCTGGTACCATTCTGGTATAATCTCCTCTGCACCCACTCCAAGGCCTTGACATCCTTCCTAAAGTGTGGTGCCCAGAATTGGACACAATACTCCAGCTGATGCCTCACCAGTGTTTGATAAAGATCTAGCATAACATCCTTGCTGTTGTACTCCATGCCTCTATTAATAAAGTCGAGGATCCCATGCTTCCCCAGAACTGCATGGGCAGCCCTGCTTCCTTCCTCGTTGGGCTGGAAACACACTGATCAAGAAAGCCCTCTTGTACACATTTCAAGAATTCCTCCTCCTCTTTTCCCTGTGCACTGTCACTATCCCAGTCTATATTAGGATAATTGAAGTCCCCATTATCACTGCACTATAGTTCTTGCATCTCTCTGGAATTGGCCAGTACATTTGCTTTCCTATCTCCTTCCCACTATTTGGTGGCCGATAGTTTACCTGTAGAGCACCTTTAACGTAGAAAATGTCCCAAGATGCAGCATGGGAGCGAAATCGCACAATAATTGACAGTGCCAAAGAAACCTACATTGGGACAGGTGACCAAAAGCTTGACCAAAGAGGCAGGTTTTAAGGAGACAGATGGAGGTGTGGAGATGTTACGGGAGCGAATTCCAGATCTTAGGACCTAGACAGCTGAAGGCATGGCAGCCAACGGTGAGGTGAAGGAAGAGGAGCGGGGTTGCAGGAATGAAGAGTTTGGAGAAGGGGTAATTGGAGGCTGGAGGAGATTACAGAGAAATAGGAAGGAACAAGGCCATGGCAGGATTTAAAGACGAGGAACAGAATTTCAAGTATCAGCATGGGGGCGAACCAGGAGCCAATGAAAGTCAGCGAGACAGGTGGATCTGCCTGGATGGTTCAGTGGTAATGCAATCAGGTATCAGCATTAAGCTGTACAAACCAGAAGGCCCTCAGTTCAATCTGCAGTCTCTGAGGACCGAGTTTGTCTCTGCCATAAGATAAGGGAGTAAAGGGTTATGGGGAGCGGGCAGGGAGGTGGAGCTGAGTCCATGATCAGCCATGATCTGATTGAATGGCGCAGCAGGCTCGAGGGGCCGAATGGCCTACTCCTGCTCCTATTCCTTGTGTTCTTGTAACACAAGAATGAGGAGCAGGAGTAGGAGTAGGCCATTCAGCCCTTCGAGCCTTCTGTGCCATTCAATAAGATCGTGGCTGAAAATCTACCTCAACCCCTCGCACTCTCTCACACTATCCCCATATCCCTCAATATCCAAAAATCTACTAATCACTGCCTTGAATTATACTCAATGACTGAGCCACCACAGCCCTCTGAGGTAAAGAATTCCAAATATTCTCAACCATGAGTGAAAACATTTCTCCTCATCTTAGTCCTAAATGGCCATTCTGAGACTCTGACCCCTATGGAATCATAGAAATTTATGGCACAGGAGGCCGCTATTCGGTCCATCGTTTACGCGCCGGTTGAAAAAGAGCTATCTAGCTGAAACTCACTCTCCAGCTCTTGGTCCGTAGCCCTGTAGGTTACGGCATTTCAAGTGCACATCCAAGTAGTTTTTAAAATGTGGTGAGGGTTTCTGCCTCTACCACCCTTTCAGTCAGTGAGTTCCAGACCCCTACCACCTTCTGGGTGAAACAAATTCTCAACTCCCTCTAATCCTTCTACCAATTACTTTAAAGCTATGTCCCCTGTTTATTGACTTATCTGCTAAGGGAAATAGGTCCTTCCTATCCACTCTATCCAGGCCCCTCATCATTTTATACACCTCAATTCAGTTTCCCCCTCAGCTCCCTCTGTTCCAAGGAAAACAATCCCAGCCTATCCAATCTTTCCTCAGAGCTAAAATTCTCTAGTCCAGGCAACATCCTTGTAAATCTCCTCTGTACCCTCTCTGGTAATCACATCTTTCCTGTAATGTGGTGACCAGAACTGCCGCAGTACTTTAGCTGTGGCCTAATCAATGTTTTATAAAGAAAGGCCCTGAATTTCAGTGGACATTTATGTAACTGAATTTAAATTTCCCAGCTGCCGTGGTGGAATTTAAACTCATGTCTCTGGATCATTAGCCCAGGCCTCGGGATTACTAGTCCAGTAACATCACCAGGCTACTGTTTTCGGCCCCTGGCCCAGAGGAGGCGAGGGCCCAGGGGCAGCCCACACTGCGATGTGTGCGCGCACTAGGTCCGTGCTGCAGAGCTGGTCTCCAGTCGTCCTGGTTAACCCTTGCCACTGGAGCAAACATAGAAACATAGAAAATAGGTGCAGGAGTAGGCCATTCGGCCCTTCGAGCCTGCACCACCATTCAATATGATCATGGCTGATCATTCCCTCAGTACTCCATTCCTGCTTTCTCTCCATACCCCTTGATCCCTTTAGCCGTAAGGGCCACATCTAACTACCTTTTGAATATATCTGACAAACTGGCCTCAACAACTTTCTGTGGTAGAGAATTCCACAGGTTCACAATTCTCTGAGTGAAGAAGTTTCTCCTAACCTGAGGAAGGACATTCTTGCTATTGAGGGAGTGCAGCGAAGGTTCACCAGACTGATTCCCGGGATGGCGGGACTGACCTATCAAGAAAGACTGGATCAACTGGGCTTGTATTCACTGGAGTTCAGAAGAATGAGAGGGGACCTCATAGAAACATTTAAAATTCTGACAGGGTTAGACAGGTTAGATGCAGGAAGAATGTTCCCAATGTTGGGGAAGTCCAGAACCAGAGGTCACAGTCTAAGGATAAGGGGTAAGCCATTTAGGACCGAGATGCGGAGGAACTTCTTCACCCAGAGAGTGGTGAACCTGTGGAATTCTCTACCACAGAAAGTTGTTGAGGCCAATTCACTAAATATATTCAAAAAGGAGTTAGATGAGGTCCTTACTACTAGGGGGATCAAGGGGTATGGCGAGAAAGCAGGAATGGGGTACTGAAGTTGAATGTTCAGCCATGAACTCATTGAATGGCGGTGCAGGCTAGAAGGGCCGAATGGCCTACTCCTGCACCTATTATCTATGTTTCTATCTCGGTCCTAAATGGCTTACCCCTTATCCTTAGACTGTGACCACTGGTTCTGGACTTCCCCAACATCGGGAACATTCTTCCTGCATCTAACCTGTCCAATCACGTCAGAATTTTATATGGTTCTATGAGATTCCCTCTCATTCTTCTAAATTCCAGTGAATACAGGCCCAGTCGATCCAGTCTCTCCTCATATGTCAGTCCTGCCATCCCAGGAATCAGTCTCGTGAACCTTCGCTGCACTCCCTCAATAGCAAGAATGTCCTTCCTCAGATTAGGAGACCAAAACTGAACACAATATTCAAGGTGTGGCCTCACTAAGGCCCTTTACAACTGCAGTATAATCTGTACACCAACACAAACAAGTTAGTCTTCATCTCAACTGCTCCCACATCCAGCCCATCCGCTCACACAGCCACCTTTTCCAATCACCTCGCACAACCAGTTTGTAAGATTATAAAGTTGTTTTTTGACATATATTTTTAATATGGAAACACAGAACAGGCCAGATACATCCCAACAGATCTATGCCGGTATTTATGCTCCATACGAGGCTCCTCCCACCCTTCCTTATCTAACGCCATCAACATATCCTTCTATTCCTCTCTCCCTCATGTGTTTATCTAACTTTCCCCTTAAATTGTCAGCTGTGGCTCAGTGGGCAGCTCTCTCGCCTCGAGTCAGAAGGGATTTGAGCACATAAATTCTAGGCTGGCACTCCCAGTGCAGTGCTGAGGGAGCGCTGCACTGTCAGAGGTGCCGTCTTTCAGATGAGACGTTAAACCGAGGCCCCGCCTGCCCTCTCAGGCGGACGTAAAAGATCCCATGGTACTCTTTTGAAGAGGAGCAGGGGAGTTATCCCCGGTGTGCTGACCAATATTTATCCCTCAATCAACATAACAAAAGCAGATTAACTGGCCATTATCACATTGCTGTTTGTGGGAGCTTGCTGTGCGCAAGTTGGCTGCTGCGTTTTCCATATTACAACAGTGACTACGCTCCAAAAGTACTTCATTGGCTGTAAAGCCCTTTGAGACATCAGCTGGTCGTGGAAGGCACTATATAAATGCAAGTCTTTCTTTAAATGCTTCTATGCTATTCATTTTAACTACTCCCCGTGATAGCGAGTTCCCCATTCTAACCACTCTCTGGGTAAAGAGGTTTCTCTGCTTTCCCGATTGGATTTATTAGTGACTCATATTTTTGGCCCCTAGTTCTCACCTGGCTCTCAAGTCAAAACATCTTTTCTCTGTCTACCCAATCAAATTTGTTTTGTTTGCTTATTTTATGGCCTTATTAACCTGCCTTTGCTACTTTTAGTGGCAGTGAGTAAAGACAGAACAGAACCTATTATGGTTAAACCACAGGAATGTCAGAATAAAGTTTCTACGGTATACCTTTATATCTTAACTTTTGATCACATTGGCTCTGAAATTCCAGCCTCCCCGGATCCGTACGGAGTGTGTACGGACCCGGGAAGGCATAGGAAAAGCCGGTTTCTAGCGCGCAATGTGCATGCGCTGAAAAATGGCTTTTCCGATATGTCAAGTTTCTGGCTTGACAGATCCTCCGCAGATCGGGAACGGGGACACTTGTAAGTGCAAATTTCCGATATTTAGAAACATAGAAAATAGGTGCAGGAGTAGGCCATTCATGGCTGAACATGCAACCCCATTCCTGCTTTCTCACCATACCCCTTGATCCCCTTAGTAGAAAGGACTACATCTAACTCTTTTTTGAATATATTTAGTGAATTGGCCTCAACAACTTTCTGTGGTAGAGAATTCCACAGGTTCACCACTCTTTGGGTGAAGAAGTTCCTCCTCATCTCGGTCCTAAATGGCTTACCCCTTATCCTTAGACTGTGACCCCTGGTTCTGGACTTCCCCAACATTGGGAACATTCTTCCTGCATCCAACCTGTCTAAACCCGTCAGAATTTTAAACGTTTCTATGAGGTCCCCTCTCATTCTTCTGAACTCCAGTGAATACAAGCCCAGTTGATCCAGTCTTTCTTGATAGGTCAGTCCCGCCATCCCAGGAATCAGTCTGGTGAACCTTCGCTGCACTCCCTCAATAGCAAGAATGTCCTTCCTCAGGTTAGGAGACCAAAACTGTACACAATACTCCAGGTGTGGCCTCACCAAGGCCCTGTACAACTGTAGCAACACCTCCCTGCCCCTGTACTCAAATCCCCTCGCTATGAAGGCCAACATGCCATTTGCTTTCTTAACCGCCTGCTGTACCTGCATGCCAACCTTCAATGACTGATGTACCATGACACCCAGGTCTCGTTGCACCTCCCCTTTTCCTAATCTGTCACCATTCAGATAATAGTCTGTCTCTCTGTTTTTACCACCAAAGTGGATAACCTCACATTTATCCACATTATACTTCATCTGCCATGCATTTGCCCACTCACCTAACCTATCCAAGTCGCTCTGCAGCCTCATAGCATCCTCCTCGCAGCTCACACTGCCACCTAACTTAGTGTCATCCGCAAATTTGGAGATACTACATTTAATCCCCTCGTCTAAATCATTAATGTACAGCGTAAACAGCTGGGGCCCCAGCACAGAACCTTGCGGTACCCCACTAGTCACCGCCTGTCATTCTGAAAAGTACCCATTTACTCCTACTCTTTGCTTCCTGTCTGACAACTAGTTCTCAATCCATGTCAGCACACTACCCCCAATCCCATGTACTTTAACTTTGCACATTAATCTCTTGTGTGGGACCTTGTCGAAAGCCTTCTGAAAGTCCAAATATACCACATCAACTGGTTCTCCCTTGTCCACTCTACTGGAAACATCCTCAAAAAATTCTCGAAGATTTGTCAAGCATGATTTCCCTTTCACAAATCCATGCTGACTTGGTCCTATCATCTCACCTCTTTCCAAATGCGCTTCTATGATATTCTTAATAATTGATTCAATCATCTTACCCACTACCGATGTCAGGCTTACCGGTCTATAATTCCCTGTTTTCTCTCTCCCTCCTTTTTTAAAAAGTGGGGTTACATTGGCTACCCTCCACTCGATAGGAACTGATCCAGAGTCAATGGAATGTTGGAAAATGACTGTCAATGCATCCGCTATTTCCAAGGCCACCTCCTTAAGTACTCTGGGATGCAGTCCATTAGGCCCTGGGGATTTATCGGCCTTCAATCCCATTAATTTCCCCAACACAATTTCCTGACTAATAAGGATTTCCCTCAGTTCCTCCTCCTTACTCGACTCTCTGACCCCTCTTATATCCGGAAGGTTGTTAGTGTCCTCCTTAGTGAATACCGAACCAAAGTACTTGTTCAATTGGTCTGCCATTTCTTTGTTCCCCTTGATGACTTCCCCTGATTCTGACTGCAGGGGACCTATGTTTGTCTTTACTAACCTTTTTCTCTTTACATATCTATAGAAACTTTTGCAATCCGTCTTAATGTTCCCTGCAAGCTTCTTCTCGTACTCCATTTTCCCTGCCCTAATCAAACCCTTTGTCCTCCTCTGCTGAGTTCTAATTTCTCCCAGTCTCCGGGTTCACTGCTATTTCTGGCCAATTTGTATGCCACTTCCTGGGCTTTAATACTATCCCTGATTTCCCTTGATAGCCACGGTTGATCCACCTTCCCTTTTTTATTTTTACGACAGACAGGAATGTACAATTGTTGTAGTTCATCCATGCGGTCTCTAAATGTCTGCCATTGCCCATCCACTGTCAACCCCTTAAGTATCATTCGCCAATCAATCCTAGCTAATTCACACCTCATACCTTCAAAGTTACCCTTCTTGAAGTTCTGGACCATGGTTTCTGAATTAACTGTTTCATTCTCCATCCTGATGCAGAATTCCACCATATTATGGTCATTCTTCCCCAAGGGGCCTCGCACAACGGTATTGCTAATTAATCCTCTCTCATTACATAACACCCAGTCTAAGATGGCCTCCCCCCTAGTTGGTTCCTCGACATATTGGTCTAGAAAACCATCCCTTATGCACTCCAGGAAATCCTCCTCCACCATATTGCATCAGTTTGGTTAGCCCAATCTATGTGCATATTAAAGTCACCCATTATAACTGCTGCACCCTTATTGCATGCACCCCTAATTTCCTGTTTGATGCCCTCCCCAACATTACTACTACTGTTTGGAGGTCTGTACACAACTCCCACTAACGTTTTTTGCCCTTTGGTGTTCTGCAGTTCTACCCATATAGATTCCACAACATCCAAGCTAATGTCCATTCTAACTATTGCATTAATCTCTTCTTTAACCAGCAATGCTACCCCACCTCCTTTTCCTTTTATTCTATCCTTCCTGAATGTTGAATACCCCTGGATGTTGAGTTCCATGCCCTGATCATCCTGGAGCCACATCTCCGTAATCCTAATCACATCATATTTGTTAACATCTATTCATCCACCTTATTACGGATACTCCTTTTTTTTTTTAACGCTTACAAATGTCCTCAAAAATCTTGTGCCTGAAAAAGCAGCCGCATAGCCTACTTTTACAGGCGCAAGTGTTTTAAAAAACACAAAAACATAAAAAGTTATTAAAACATATTTTATTAAAAACCCTCCCCACAATGGTAAGTTTATTTTTTTTTTATTTTTTAAAAATCGGGAAAATACATATTTTTTTAAAGACATTAATAACTTTAATTTAAATGAATGTAGTGTATATTTTCTATTTTTTTTTTGTGTTTTGGGTGTTTAGGGCTGTTTCTCAATCAATGTGATTGCAGGTTAGAACCTTTCGGAACTCCTATTACTATGATACTTTACTTGATTGGCTGCCCAGAGCCATGTGGCTCCAGCCGTAGGTCTGCACATGACCCGACGTGCACGCGCTGTGACTGGCAGTCAGCTCAGGCCACAGCATCGGAAAGTCGAACGTGGGCAGCAGCTTAAGTTAGGTGAGCATTTTTTCTCTAAAATGCCCGCGGGAAGGCCAAAACAGAATTTCAGGGCCAATGACTCTCCAGGACAAAAGCCATTGGTCAAATGATAGGCAGATTAGATCGGCTGGATTTGTTTTCCTTGGAACAGAGGAAGCTGAGGGGAGACCTCATTGAGGTGTATAAAATTATGAGGGGCCTATTTCCCTTAGCAGAGGGGTCAACAACCAGGGGGCATAAATTTAAAGTAATTTGGTAGATGGTTTCGAGGGGATTTGAGGGGAAATTTCTTCACGCAGAGGGTTTTGGGGGTCTGGAACTCACTGCCTGAAAGGGTGGTAGAGGCAGAAACCCTCACCACATTTAAAAAGTACTTGGATGTGCACTTGAAGTGCCATAACCTACAGGGCTACGGACCAAGAGCTGGAAAGTGGGATTAGGCCGGATAGCCTCTTCTCTTGTTGGCCGGCGCGGTCACGATGGGCCGAAATGGCCTCCTTCCGTGCTGTAAACTTATATGATTCTATGATGATCCAAGGGTCATAAACCACCCAACAAAATTAAAACTCAGCAAGAAACAGACAATGAAAGCTTGTTTTTGAAATCGTATGAAAAAAAGACTTGCATTTATATAGCGCCTTGCACAACCAACTGACATCTCAAAGCGATTTAGAGCCAATGAAATACCTTCGGAGTGTAGTCACTGTTGTAGTGTGGGAAACGCGGCAGCCAACTTCTGCACAGCAATCTCCCACAAACTGCAATGTGATAATGACCAGATAATCTGTTCTTGTTATGTTGGTTGAGGGGTAAATATTGGCCAGGGCACCGGGGATGACTCCCTTGCTCTTCTTCGATCTAGTGCCGTGGGATCTTTTACGTCCACCTGAGAGCGCAGACGGGGCCTCGGTTTAACATCTCAACCGAAAGACGGCACCTCCGACAGTGCAGCGCTCCCTCAGCACTGCACTGGGAGCGTCAGCCTAGATTTTGTGCTCAAGTTCCTAGAGTGGGACTTGAACCCACTTACCTTCTGCTAACCACTGAGCCACAGCTGACACTGAAGGAACAATACGAAGAAAAACTCAATGGGAACTTTAGCTACCTTCAAGGTGAGGTACCGTGACCAGGCCGGGAACTTCTTTACAGGTAAGTTTTAGGTATGGGTCTGTGTGGACTATTCTGTATGCAGTTTTAAGATGAACGTTTTGAAACATTAATAAATGTATTTAATTGTCAGACATATTACTCTCTCTAAATTTTCAAATCGGTTATTAAAAGGGCTAAGGATTTGTCCAACGCAATTTGGTTTCCAAAGTTGTGAGTTCAAGTCGTGTCCACTAGGATCGATGTTTCAGTGCGAATGCTTCTAGTCGAGAACACTGCTCACCAAAGCATCTTACCTCTTGTACTCTGACTGCAAATTCTTCCTCTGACTCTTCATCCATTTGGGACATGCTGGGCAGCCATCTACAAGCGCCAAGAAACACAGAACTGTAACGAAGGATTGCGATACGGCAGCGAGTTACAACGGCAATCGTACAAAGTTCGGCTTTCCCAACCCAGAATGCTTTGACTGCCGGTATCTCCAAGTCCGCCTATTCCCCAAATTAACTTTGGGCAGTTGAGTGAAGCATGTTTAAAGTCGATGACAGGTTGTGTGTTGCGAGGTCCCGAGGCACACCAACCGGGAAGGTTGCAATTTTGACTGACACCAAATTAGTCGGTCTCAGCCGGAGAGCATTTATAATGGGCCTCGTGTCCTGGGGCTTGGGAGGGTGGGAAAAACAAAAACAAAAAGTCAAGGTTCCTACTTCTGGCCGTCTTCCATCGGGTTTGGCTGGAATGTCTACACATAGGGCAGCGAGAACAAGACTGTGATACTCACTTATGGCCGAAACAATTTGGTGTCACTCACTGTCGAAGCGCGACTTAAGGAACGTTAACGTAATGGGCAGACAGGTGGCAGATGCAATTTAGTGCGGGTAAGTGTGAGTGAATAGATATTTGCAAAGAAAAACAATGGAAAGGCACTGAAGAGTGTAGACGAAGAGAAATATTTAATTTTTTTTATTTGAGTGTGGACAGTATTTATTGCCCATCCCTGGTTACCGAGGGGGGCGGTTGGGGAAAGAGAGCAAGAGTCAGCCACATAGTGTGGGACTGGAGTCACATGTAGGCCGGACAGGCTGGAGCAGTGGGTTACCTTCTCTGAAGGACATAAGTGAACCAGTTGGGTGTTTACAACAATCCGGCATAGTCAGAGTCCACAAATTACCAGATGTAATCGAATTAAATTCCGCAACTTGTGACATTCGAACTTAGTCCAAGACAATAACCACTTTGCTACCATATCACACGGGGAGCTAAACCAGTGAAAAAAAGGCCAAAAACATTTTGGGTCTTGTAAATAGGGACATGGAGCACAAGAGCAAAGATGAAATGATAAATTTGTATAAAACATTGATTTGACCACAATTGTGTATGGTAGTGAGAGATGCCCTACAGTAGAAAAGATATTAAGGTCATTGAGACTGTAGTACAGATTCACCTGAATGATGCCATGAGGGAAAACGAGAGTTGTAAGGCGAGAGTGAAGATACTGGGTTTACTTTCAATGGAGTAGAGAAGGCTAAGAGGAGATTTATAAAGTTATGAAGGTTTTAAGAGTGAAAAGGTGAAAGATTATTTCTTCTGGTCGGGGAGTCAGTGATGAGGGCGTCACCAATATAGATTGTCAGACAGTGAAGAGACAGGTTAGGAGAAATTTCTTTACACAGAGGGTAGCCGGAGCTTAGAATGGTTTGCCGCAGGGAGCGGCTGAGGCAGAGACAGCTGCATCTTTTAAGGTCAAATTGGATAGATGTTTGCAGCAGAGGAGGGGGGGAGGTGGGGGTGGGGGGTGGGGAAGCCGGGGCGGGGGTGGAGGGTAGGAAGGTGGGGGAAGATGGTAGGAAGGCCGGGGGGGGGGGGGTAGGAAGGTGGGGGGGGGGTAGAGGGTAGGAAGGCGGGGGGGAGAGGGTAGGAAGGCAGGGGGGAGAGGGTAGGAAGGCGGGGGGAGAGGGGAGAGGGTAGGAAGGCGGGGGGGAGAGGGGAGAGGGTAGGAAGGCGGGGGGAGAGGGTAGGAAGGCGGGGGGAGAGGGGAGAGGGTAGGAAGGCGGGGGGAGAGGGGAGAGGGTAGGAAGGCGGGGGGAGAGGGGAGAGGGTAGGAAGGCGGGGGGAGAGGGGAGAGGGTAGGAAGGCGGGGGGAGAGGGGAGAGGGTAGGAAGGCAGGGGGAGAGGGGAGAGGGTAGGAAGGCGGGGGGGAGAGGGGAGAGGGTAGGAAGGCGGGGGGGAGAGGGGAGAGGGTAGGAAGGCGGGGGGGAGAGGGGAGAGGGTAGGAAGGCGGGAGGGAGAGGGGAGAGGGTAGGAAGGCGGGGGGAGAGGGGAGAGGGTAGGAAGGAGGGGGGAGAGGGGAGAGGGTAGGAAGGCGGGGGGAGAGGGGAGAGGGTAGGAAGGCGGGGGGAGAGGGGAGAGGGTAGGAAGGCGGGGGGAGAGGGGAGAGGGTAGGAAGGCGGGGGGAGAGGGGAGAGGGTAGGAAGGCGGGGGGGAGAGGGGAGAGGGTAGGAAGGCGGGGGGGAGAGGGGAGAGGGTAGGAAGGCGGGAGGGAGAGGGGAGAGGGTAGGAAGGCGGGGGGAGAGGGGAGAGGGTAGGAAGGAGGGGGGAGAGGGGAGAGGGTAGGAAGGCGGGGGGAGAGGGGAGAGGGTAGGAAGGCGGGGGGAGAGGGGAGAGGGTAGGAAGGCGGGGGGAGAGGGGAGAGGGTAGGAAGGCGGGGGGAGAGAGGAGAGGGTAGGAAGGATGGGGGAGAGGGGAGAGGGTAGGAAGGCGGGGGGAGAGAGGGGAGAGGGTAGGAAGGCGGGGGGAGAGGGGAGAGGGTAGGAAGGCGGGGGGAGAGAGGGGAGAGGGTAGGAAGGCGGGGGGAGAGGGGAGAGGGTAGGAAGGCGGGGAGAAAGGGGAGAGGGTAGGAAGGCGGGGAGAAAGGGGAGAGGGTAGGAAGGCGGGGAGAAAGGGTAGGAAGGCGGGGGGAGAGGGGAGAGGGTAGGAAGGCGGGGGGAGAGGGGAGAGGATAGGAAGGCGGGGGGGAGAGGGGAGAGGGTAGGAAGGCGGGGGGGAGAGGGGAGAGGGTAGGAAGGCGGGGGAGAGGGGAGAGGGTAAGAAGGCGGGGGGGAGAGGGGAGAGGGGAGAGAGTAGGAAGGCAGGGGGAAGAGGGGAGAGGTAGGAAGGCGGGGGAGAGGGGAGAGGGTAGGAAGGCGGGGGGAGAGGGGAAAGGGGAGAGGGTAGGAAGGCGGGGGGAAAGGGGAGAGGGTAGGAAGGCGAGGGGAGAGGGTAGGAAGGCGGGGGAGAGGGGAGAGGGTAGGAAGGCGGGGGGAGAGGGGAGAGGGTAGGAAGGCGGGGGGAGAGGGGAGAGGGTAGGAAGGATGGGGGAGAGGGGAGAGGGTAGGAAGGATGGGGGAGAGGGGAGAGGGTAGGAAGGATGGGGGGGAGCGGAGGAAGACAGGGGAGGGGGGGAAGAGAGGGGAGGAAGACGGGGGGGGAAGAGAGGGGAGGAAGACGGGGGGGGGGGGAAGAGAGAGAGGGGAGGAAGACGGAGGGGGGGGGGGGAAAGAGAGGAAGGGGGGTTGCAATGGGGAATCAGACAAGTTCTGCAATAGGAAAAGGAAAGTGCTTGCATTTTAACATCCTCAGCCAATTAAGTGCTTTTGTGGGTCCCACAACCAAGCAGAGAGATGAGTGACAAGTCAATCTATCTTTGGTACTTGTTTGAGGGAGGAGGATTGACCAGGACACCAGGAGAACTCGCTACACTTTTGCGCCCACCTGAGGGCAGATGTGGCCTCGGTTTAACGTCTGATCCTGAAGATGATGTCCCTGACAGTGCGGTGTCAGGTGCAGCATCAATATGCTCAAGTCCTGCAATGGGGGCTGAATCCACAGTGACAACTGAGGGGCGAGAGTGCTACCCCTGGATCAAGCTAACCCTCGGTAACTTGAACAGCCTGTTCTGACACGGCAGTACTAACTGTTGCTCTAGAGGCCATTAAGAGTCAACCATATATTGTGGGACTGGAATCACGTGTAGGCCAGTTTGGGTCGGGGTGAGCTGGTTTCTTTCCCGGAAGAACATCAGTGAACTAGTCAGGGTTTTACAGCAATCCAGCAGCTTTCATGGTCTTGTACTAGCCCACACATTATTGAAGGGAAAAGGAGTTGATGTGCAGATCAGCCATGATCTCATTGAATGGCAGAATAGGCTTGAAGGCCCGAATGGCCTACTCCTGTTCCTATATTCTAACTGAATGGTGGAGCCGGATCGAGGGGCTGAATGGCCTACTCCTGATCCTAGGTCAGTGTCACAACCTGCCATTGTGGGATTTTAAACTTGCAACCTCTGGGTTGCCAGTCCAGCGTCATAACCACTAGGCGACTAGAGCTGAATAATAGTATTAAACATACTTTTTCCTTTGAGGACTATTTATTTTTAAAAAGGCGAGATTGGAATATTTACTTGCAACATTAAGTGTCCCAGTAAAATTTCACACTCCCCTCTCTCCAGCCAATAGTTACGACATCATTCGGGCATGAATTAGTTAATTGGAGGAAGGTTCATTGGAGGAGAAACAGAAAGCTCGATGCTTGTCAGAGATTAATTTTATGAAGAAAGTAATGTAGCCACACCTCCATTCCATCCACAAGTTAGTGGAACAGACCAGCAGCTGCCCACCCTCCGATGAAGGGAGTTTTTTTTGGAGTAAATCAGGATTGTTGTAAAGGAGTTGGACCAGTTGGTAAGGGGGTGGAAGGAGCAGTGATATTCATCGCGCCGCAGGAGAACATACATGGACAGAGGGAGCTGGATGGGCAAGATGGCCTCCTCCTGTTTACGTCCTTGGTTATTCACAAAGTTCCGACACAGCAACAGGCTGCTGTGCCGAAACCCGCGGACAGATCATAATTTGATCAGCTGAGGAACATCGCGCCCATGAGGGACCGAGAGACACAACAGTTGCTGTGTGCCAAGTTAAAAAAGACTTGCATAGCGCCTTTCATGACCACCGGACACCTCCAAGTGTTTTACAGCCAATGAAATACCTTTTTGGAGTGTAGTCACTGTTGTAATGTGGGAAACGCAGCCGCTAATTTGCGCACAGCAAGCTCCCACAAACAGCAATGTGATAATGACCAGATAATTTGTTTTTGTTACGTTGGTTGAGGGATAAATATTGGCCAGGACACCGGGGATAACTCCCCTGCTCTTCATTGAAATAGTGGCTGTGGGATCTTTTTATGTTCACTTGAGAGAGCAGACGGGGCCTCGATTTAACGCCTCATCCGAAAGTCAGCACCTCCGACAGAGCAGTGCTCCCTCAGCACTGCACTGGAGGGTCGGCCTAGATTTTGGTGCTCAATTCACTGGAGCGGGACTTGAACCCACGATCTTCTGACTCAGAGGCGAGGGTGCTCCCCACTGAGCCACAGCTGACACAACACGAGGCATTGGATTCACACACACACAAAATGGGGGTGGGGTGGGAGGGGCTTATCTTCTAAATGGAGTCAGCCAAATCCGAGCAAGTTCACTCAACCTTACCGATTGTACCCCCAGTGATAGTTAGCGACAGTTACTACCTTACTTGGTATACGGTGAAGGGAATAAAAAACATCCACAGCAGCTCGGCAACCCAAGAGGACTCGACGACACTCTAGGGGGGAAAGAAAAGTGTAACTTTCACAAGCGAGAATCTTTTTTGCTACCTTACCAAGGCTGGAAAGCGTGAACTGGGAAATGGGGGGGAGCAAGGGAAAAGGAGGAATTCATCAGGACATTACCATGTTGGGAGTTCCATCTCAAATCCATCTTGTTCTCATGAATAGCTACAATTGGAGAATGGGCACCAGCCTTGGTGAGGCCACACCTGGAGTATTGTGTACAGTTTTGGTCTCCTAACTTGAGGAAGGACATTCTTGCTATTGAGGGAATGCAGCGAAGGTTCACCAGACTGATTCCCGGGATGGCAGGACTGACATATGAGGAGAGACTGGATCGACTGGGTCTGTATTCACTGGAGTTTAGAAGGATGAGAGGGGATCTCAGAGAAACATATAAAATTCTGACGGAACTGGACAAGTTAGATGCAGGAAGAATGTTCCCGATGTTGGGGAAGTCCAGAACCGGGGCTCACGGTCTAAGGGTAAGGGGTAAGCCATTTAGGCCCGAGATGAGGAGAAACTTCTTCACTCAGAGAATTGTGAACCTGTGGAATTCTCTACTACAGAAAGTTGTTGAGGTCAGTTCATTAGATATATTCAAAAGGGAGTTAGACGTGGCCCTTATGGCTAAAGGGATCAGGGGGTATGGACAGAAAGCAGGAATGGGGTACTGAAGTTGCATGATCAGCCATGATCATACTGAATGGCGGTGCAGGCTCGAAGGGCCGAATGGCCTACTCCTGCACCTATTTTCTATGTTTCTAGTCCCTGGTTCAGGTGATCATTGGTCCAGAGATCACATAAAATGCCTATTTCTAGGCTCCCCCCTCACTGGATTTGGTTTTAGGAACATATGAATTAGGAGCAGCCCATACGGGCCCCCGAGCCTGCTCCGCCATCCAACAAGATCACGGCTGATCTTTGACCTCAACTCCACTTTCCAAAAATCTATCGATACTCATTTAACAGGATTTCCAGTGACAGACGAGGAAGAATTTTCTGTTGTTGTCAATTCTTCCAAGCCGTTAAGAGATATGATGCGTTTAGAAATTGTGCAACGTTCACAGGAGCTGGTGCTCAGCTGGGGTCTGGGGACCTGCCTGTCGCGAGATGCAGCAACTCTCTTCCGCCAGGTCTGTCCGTGCCTTCCATGACTGATTAAAATAGATTCACCTCGTATGGTCAGTCACCTTTTTCCATCCTGTCTCATAATAACATAGGAAATCAGAGCAGGAGTAGGCCAGACGGCACCTCGAGCCTGCTCCGCCATTTAATACGATCATGGCTGATCCGATCATGGACTCAGCTCCACTTCCCTGCCTGCTCCCATAACCCCTTATTCCCTTATCAGTTAAGAAACTGTCTATCTCTGTCTTAAATGTATTCAATGTCCCAGCCTCCGCAGCTCTCTGAGGCAGCAAATTCCACAGATTTACAACCCTCAGAGAAGAAATTCCTCATCTCAGTTTTAAATGGGCGGCCCCCTATTCTAAGATCATGCCCTCTAGTTCTAGTCACTCCCATCATTGAAAACATCCTCTCTGCATCCACCTTGTCAAGCCCCCTCATAATCTTACACGCTTCGATAAGATCACCTCTCATTCTTCAGATTTCCAATGAGTAGAGGCCCAACCTACTCAACTTTTCCTCATAAGTCTTTCCCCGTGTGCAGAAATCTGCTGCCCTTACCTGGTCTGGCCTACATGTGACTCCAGACCCACAGCAATTTTTGGATATTGAGGGAATCAAGGGATATGGGGATAGTGCAGGAAAGTGGAGTTGAGGTCGAAGATCAGCCATGATCTTACTGAATGGCAGAGCAGGCTCGAGGGGCCGTAGGGCCTACAGCTGCTCCTATTTCTTATGACAAGCAAAGCAGACTTTCCATAGCTGGTTCCAGTACGAGAGATAGGTGCTGTGTGTGATCTGTTCCTCTCCCCACCACCCCCCATCCCCAGAAGGTAATGACTCGTGCTTGGGTCGTTTCACGGGCACCAACAGCTCAAAATAAGCCAGCGCAACGAGTGCCAGCAGGCTGTTTGACTGTGAAGTGCTTCACCGTCGAGCTCAATCCCGCCCTCACCCCAGTGCTCTAACTTTCCAACCGTCAGCTGACGGGGGCAGGGACCCGGGCCGACTTTCCCCACTCGGCTTAGTTAGGAGGAACGGAGGCAGATTGCAGCAGATGTAGCAACCGCCGTCCCACCGAGTTCAGCCAGCCCAGAACAGGCTGAGGTCCCAGCCCAAGTATCACAGTCACCGTTGCAACCAAGCAATGAGGGAGGAAGCTCCTCTCCTCGGGGCGGGTGTTTATAAAACTCTACATCATAGACATTTACAGCACGGAAGGAGGCCATTTCAGCCCATCGTGTCCGCGCCGGCCGACCAAGAGCTACCCAGCCTAATCCCACTTTCCAGCTCTTGATCCATAGCCCTGTAGGTTACGGCACTTCAGGTGCACATCCAGGTACTTTTTAAATGTAGTGAGGGTTTCTGTCTCTACCACCCTTTCAGGCAGTGAGTTCCAGACCCCCACCACCCTCTGGGTGAAAAGATTCCCCCTCAAAACCTCCCCCCTCTAAACCACCTACAAATTACTTTAAATCTATCATCATCATCATAGGTAGTCCCTCGCAATCGAGGAAGACTTGCTTCCACTCCTAAAGTGAGTTCTTTGGTGGCTGAACAGTCCAAAATGAGAGCCACAGATCCAGTTACAGGAGGGACAGACATTCGTCGAGAGAAGGGGTGGGTGGGACTGGATTGCCACACGCTCTTTCCGCTGCCTGCGCCTGACCTCTTCATGCTCTCGGCATTGAGACTCGAGATGCTCAACACCCTCCCGGATGCACTTTCTCCACCTCGGGCGGTCTTCAGCCTGGGTCTCCCAGGTGTCAGTGGTGATGTCGCACTTTACCAGGGAGGCTTTGAGGGTGTCCTTGTAACATTTCCGCTGCCCACCTTTGGCTTGTTTGCCGTGGAGGAGTTCCGCATAGAACATTTGCTTAGGGAGTCTCGTGTCTGGCATGCGAACTATGTGGCCTGCCCAGCGAAGCTGATCGAGTGTGGTCAGTACTGGGGATGTTAGCCTGGACGAGGACACTGATGTTGGTGCGCCTGTCCTACATAGAAAAATAGAAACATAGAAAATAGGTGCAGGAGTAGGCCATTCGGCCCTTCGAGCCTGCACCACCATTCAATAAGATCATGGCTGATCATTCACCTCAGTACCCCTTTCCTGCTTTCTCTCCATACCCCTTGATCCCTTTAGCCGTAAGGGCCATATCTAACTCCCTCTTGAATATATCCAACGAACTGGCATCAACAACTCTCTGCGGTAGAGAATTCCACAGGTTCACAATTCTCTGAGTGAAGAAGTTTCTCCTCATCTCGGTCCTAAATGGCTTAAATGACTGTGACCCCTGGTTCTGGACTTCCCCAACGTCGGGAACATTCTTCCTGCATCTAACCTGTCCAGTCCTGTCAGAATTTTATATGTTTCTATGAGATCTTCTCTCATTCTTGAAAACCCCAAGGGGATTTGCAGGATCTTGCGGAGACATTGTTGGTGATATATCTCCAGCGACTTGAGGTGCTTTTATACATCATCCATGCTTCTGATCCATACAGGAGGGTGGGTATTACTACAGCCCTGTAGATCATGAGCTTGGTGGTAAATCTGAGGGCCTGGTCTTCGAAAACTCTTTTCCTCAGAGGCCGAAGGCTGCACTGGCACACTGGAGGCGATGTTGAATCTCCGCATCAATGTCTGCCTTTGTTGATAGGAGGCTCCCGAGATATGGGAAATGGTCCACGTTGTTGAGAGGCGCGCCGTGAATCTTGATGACTGGGGGACAGTGCTGTGCGGTGAGGACAGGCTGGTAGAGAACCTTTGTCTTACTAAGCGTAAGGCCCATGCTTTCATATGCCTCGGTGAATACATCGACTATATCCTGGAGTTCAACCTCAGATTGTGCGCAGACGCAGGCGTGGTCCGCGTAACGCAGCTCAACGACAGAGGTTGTGGTGATCTTAGACCTGGCCTGGAGGCGGCATAGGTTGAACGTAAATCCATGCCCCCTGGTTGTTGACCCCTCTGCGAAGGAAGTTAGATCAGTCCTTTCCACTCTATCCAGGCCCCTCATCATTTTATACATCTCAATAAGGGTCTCCCCTCAGCCTCCTCTGTTCCAAAGAAAACAATCCCAGCCTATCCAAATCTTTCCTCATAGCTAAAATTCTCCAGTCCAGGCAACATCCTCGTAAATCTGCTCTGTTCCCTCTTTCCAAACTAAGAGGTGTGGGGGGGGGTGGGGTGTAGGGAGAACGGTTGGAAAGGATGCTGGGGAGGGGTGAGGGCCCTGCATGAAAGGGAAACCTCTCCATTAACATGGATAGGCTAACATAAAACTTACCACAGATATGAAGGGTCTCTTTGCAGTCAACACCACAGGTTGAACAGTGCTATCTACAGTAAAAGGCCAGGAGCTGGAATAGGAATTAAGAAAAACTCATGAAAGTCACTTGCACAACCACATTCAATGCACCAGAAAGACCAATATAATGAAAAACAAACATCTGTTTACTGAAATATCTTTCCCCTTCCTGTCTACTGTAATCCGTAGCAGTAATGGGCCGGAAGGTGTAGGCATGGCTCAGTGAGTAGCACTCTTTCTCGTCTCAGAGTCAAAAAATTGCGCGTTCAAGTGCCACTCCAGAGACTTGGGCACAAAATCCAGGCCGGCACTGAGGGAGTGCGGCACCGAGGGAGGTGCCGTCTTTCGGAGGTGCCGTTAAACCAAAGAGCAGGAAAGTTCTCCCCAGTGTCCTGGTCGCTGTTTACCCGAACATTTACAACAGATGATCTGGTCATCGTCACATAGCTGTTTGTGGGAGCTTGCTGGTTGCAAATTGGCTGCTGCGTTTCCTACATTAGAATAGTACTTCAAAAGGAGTACTTTATTTGGGGACGCCCCGAGGTTGTGAAAGGTGCTATATAAATGCAAATCTTCTCTATTTCCTTAACCAAGGAAAAAAAAAAACAGATTCTCTGGTCATTATCACACTGCTGTTTGTGGGAGCTTGCTGTGCGCAAATTGGCTGCTGCGTTTCCCACATTACAACAGCGACTACACGCCAAAAGTACTTCATTGGTTGTAAAGCGCTTTGAGACGTTCGGTGGTCGTGAAAGGCGCTATATAAATCCAAGTCTTTCTTTAACTGAACCTCCCTAACTGTTCTGATTTTATTTTAATTTATTCACGGTGGGAGTCGCTGGCATGGCCAGCATTTATTACCCATCCCGCATTGCCCTGGAGGAGTTGGTAGTAGCCGCCTTCCAGCACTTTGCGCTGACGGTGTGCACTGTACCTGAATTTCAGAAGCCCAAGCTTGCCATTTGTCGTCTCTTCCTCGGGGAACAGCAGCAACGTGCGCATGGCCTCCATGGAGCTGTACTGCCGGAGGGCTTCGGCCAAGCGTGTGCGGTTGTCCATCCATCCCAGCTCCAGGTACCCGCGGGCCCAGCTCACAAACCCAGACTGTCCATCTAGCAAGGGCTAAGCACAAAATGGCAATCAAACTTAGATCGAAAATTAAACCACGGTTTTTATACCCGCTGTGAAATAAAAACTGCTTCCTTCGTGCCCGAAAGACTGGGTAAACCTTCGTATGCTGAATGAAGGGTTCCAAACAATGTGCCCTTATTATTTTGGGTACGTGACCCCTTTAAGGGGGTGTGTGGCCCACTCAGTTTTGCAGAGACATGAAACTTGACATTGTAAAAACCGGTCGCGGACTGCGCGAAGTCGGCAATCAATGGCCGCGCCTTATAGGAACGTTGGTCTAACAACAACTTGTATTTATATAGCGCCTTTAACGTGGTGAAACGTCCCAAGGTGCTTCACAGGAGTATTGAGAAATAAAATTTGATACCGAGCTGCATAAGTAGAAATTAGCGCAGGTGACCAAAAGCTTGGTCAAAGAGGTATGCATTGAGGAGTGTTTTGAAGGAGGAGACACGAAGAGGTTTAGGCAGGGAGTTCCAGAGCTTGGGGCCCAGGCAACAGAAGGCACGGCCACCAATGGTTGAGCGATTATAATCTGGGATGCTGAAGAGGGCAGAATTAGAGGAGTGCAGACATCTCGAGGCGGGGTGGGGGGGGGCAGGGGGCTAGAGGAGATTACAGAGATAGGGGGGGGGGGGCGAGGCCATGGAAGCATTTGAAAATAATGAGAATTTTGAAATCGAGGCGTAACTTAATCGGATGCCAATGTAGGTCAGCAGGCACAGGGATGAGCCCCAAGTGGAGGAAGAGCATCCGTGAGGGCGTTGAGCACCTCGAGTCTCGTCGCCGAGAGTTTGCAGAAATCAAATGCAGACAGCGGAAGGAGCGTGCGGCAAACCAGACTCCCCACCCACCCGTTCCTTCAACCACTGTCTGTCCCACCTGTGACAGAGACTGTAATTCCCGTATTGGACTGTTCAGTCACCTGAGAACTCACTTTTAAAGTGGAACCAGGAGTGCGTTGGAATAGTCAAGTTTAGAGGTAACAAAGGCATGGATGAGGGCTTCAGCAGCGGATGAGCTGAGGCAAGGGCCGAGACGGGCGATGTTACGGAGGTGGAAATAGGCGGTCTTAGTTATGCTGCGCATATGTGGTCGGAAGCTCATGTCAGGGTTAAATATGACACCAAGGTTGCGAACAGGCTGGTTCAGCCTCAGACAGAAGTTGAGGAGAGGGATGGAGTCAGTGTCTAGGGAACGCAGTTTGTGGAAGGGACCTAAAGCATTAACCATTCCTTTTTCCAAATGCTGATTCACTCAATCTATATTTCGAGCTGCTGCTCTGTTCATCTTACCTTGCTCTCAAACCCACTGGAGCACAGTTCCTCAGTACCATTACCGAGTGGCCATGTGCACAGACCAATGATCGAAGGTGGCACTTGCCTGATCTGCATGGCTCGGCTGCTCACTGGAGAAGCTCGCTGAGCCCATTGTGTCCAGTGACTCTCGAAACAATGGACACAGCTTTGGGTCTGAAATTCTGCCATTAAAAAAAACAAGCCAATCTCCATAAAGCTGCTGTAGGGAGGTATCTGCGCTGGAAATGCGTGGCCAGCTGGAAAGAGAGGTGTCGAGACACTCTTCAACCAAGATCAGATCAGCCATCACCATCATAGGCAGTCCCTTGAAGCGAGGATGACTTGCTTCCACGCCAAAAAGGGATGAGTTCACAGGTGTTTCAATGAAGGACCTAATATTCCAGATCTTGAACTGTGGGTGTATTTTTTTAACATGTGGTGGCATTTGCACTCCAGCCACCATACGGGGTTGACAGAGCTAGGTCTTGGTCCAGTGGCAAGGATTACCCAAGACGATTGGAGACCAGCTCTGCTGCACAGACCTAGCGTGCACACATATCGCAGTGTGGGCTGCCCCTGGGCCCTCGCCTCTCCTGGGCCCCGATCACTTCCCTCTACCGACTCTTGCCGCTCTGCCGCTCTTTCGCCCCTCCTGCTGTGCCTGCCCGCACTGCAGTCAGCGACCTGGCTTCGTAGCCATCGCACTCCTGCAGCAGCACGCGCTGATCCCTGCTGTGGTATCCCTCTAATGGCCCTGGCCTGCTGATGGTCTTGCAGGCCGGGACCATGATCTTTCTGATCAGATCAGCCATGATCTAACTGAATGGCGGAGCAGGCTCGAGGGGCCAAATGGCTTATCTCCTGCTCCTATTTCTTATGTTCAATGTTCCCGCTAAGCTGCGGAGCCACCTTGAGCTCTCGCTCAAGCCGATCACCGGCTTTTCAATGGGAGGTTCTGCGCACCCAAAAGAAATTATCCTCAACCCCTCTGAGCTTGTTACAGGGTGGGAAAAATATAAACCAGCAGACACCTTTGAATCACGATTCTTCTTTATCGTGCAAGGGAGACCCAAGAGGAAACGAACAATGACGGACAGGAAAAGACCCCCTGGTCCATCCAGCCAGTCCCACACAATTTTGATGCCTTATGCAATATATACACTCCTCACCCTACCCAAAACCACGTGATCTCCCGGAGAGGTGAAAAACAGATTAAAAACCCATGGGGGGCTGGAAAGAGCGAGAGAATATCTGGAATATCCCTCTCCCACCACCCCCCCCTTAAGCGATTGCAAGAGGTTGAAGATTGGGAGAAAGTAAAGTGCTTACTCTTTCTTCCGTCTCTGTAACTCCATTTCCAACCGAATACAGGCCTCACCACGGGATGACGCATCCCTGAGGTTTAAAGCCAAGCAGCAAATACATTCTTCCAGTGACAGATCCAAAACGACACGCTGCTGGATCACATCACAAATTGGGGAAAATCCTGGGGAGCCACCTCCTCCCAGGGCCACCAAGGGAATTAATTAACAAAGCCGAGGCAAACAATTGGGAGGCTTCAAATTCCAGGGCAGGCAAGTTCAAAAATAACCCAAGGAAGCTAGGATTCAGAAGGGAAATCTTGGGGCAGGGGTGGGAAACATTTTCACCCAAAGGGCAAAAGAGCTGTGGAATGGGGCACTGAAACTATAATTTCTCATCGAAACGTCTCGAAGTGTGAGAGGGCTTGACAGGGTGGATGCAGGAGGATGTTTCCCTTGGCTGGGGAGTCTAGAACCAAGGGTCACAGTCTCAGAATAAAGGTTTGGCCATTTTGAACTGAGATGAGGAGACATTTTTTCACTCATAGGGTTGTAAATCTTTGGAATTCTCTATCCCAGAGAGCTGTGGAGGCTCAGTTGTTGAGTATATTCAAGGCAGAGATCGATTGGTGAGTGGGCAAATGCGTGGCAGATGCAGTATAATGTAGGTAAATATGAGGTTATCCACTTTGGTGGCAAAAACAGGAAGGCAGAATAATTATCTGAATGGTGACAGATTAGGAAAAGAGGAGGTGCAACGAGACCTGGGTGTCATGGTACATCAGTCATTGAAAGTTGGCATGCAGGTACAGCAGACGGTGAAGACGGCAAATGGCATGTTGGCCTTCATGGCGAGAGGATTTGACTAGGCTTATATTCACTGGAATTTAGAAGAATGAGAGGGGATCTCATTGAAACATATTAAAATTCTGACGGGATTGGACAGGTTAGAATGCAGAAAGAATGTTCCTGATATTGGGGAAGTCCAGAATCGGGGTCACAGTCTAAGGATAAGGGGTAAGCCATTTAGGTCCGAGATGAGGAAAAACTCCTTCACTCAGAGAATTGTGAACCTGTGGAATTCTCTACCACAGAAAGGTATTGAGGCCAGTTCGTTAGATATATTCAAAAGGGAGTTAGATGTGTCCCTTACGGCTAAAGGGATCAAGGCATATGGGGAGAAAGCAGGAATGGAGTACTGAAGTTGCATGATCAGCCATGATCATATTGAATGGTGGTGCAGGCTCGAAGGGCCGAATGGCCTACTCCTGCACCTATTTTCTATGTTTCTATGACAGATTATTGGATACGAAGGGATATGGGGATAGTGCGGGAAGGTGAAATTGAGGTCGAAGATCAGCCGTGATCTTATTGATTATCGGAGCAGGCTTAAAAGGGTGGAATGCCCTACACCTATTTATTATGCAGGGTCAGTGAGGCAAATAGAATAAAGGGGTTCAAGAAAGAACAAGACATTTCTGGAGGCATGGATCTGGGTGAGGGAATGGTGAGAGGGCTAGTGAGTGGGTGGTTTATGGACTCAATGGGGGAGAAGTTCTATCGCGTCTCTATTGTGGTGTTAACTGAGGCGGAGTGGTAGTTCTAACGCCTTGAAAATATTTGTGGCACCCGCCCAGAAATTCGTCAGAATCGGTCGAAGAGCTGACAGAGGTGCTAAATCAGCCGTTGCACACCAGAGCTTGGGGGGTGGAGGGGGGGTCACTGTCAAAAATGTTGGTGCTAAATTTAACCGAGTCATTGCGCCTGCGCTGCACTCCAGTTCAGATCACGGGAAAAGCCGACTCTTAAAGGCGCGGCGTATTAATGCACCCATTAAAGTTTTCAAAATCACTTTTTCTCAAGCTAAACTCTTATTTCTGTCTGCTGCCGCAACTCGGGAGGCTCACGCACCGTGCTGTGTGTAAACGTTGCACTGACGGTGACCTCCGAGGCTTCCTCATCCCTTTAAGTAGCCACCAGTTAGTGACTCTGCGAGCCTGGACCGACTGGTTTTCCAGGCGTTGTTCTTGCCGGCCGCATCGAATTTACCAACCGGGGCGTAAGCGTGGGCGTTGCACCAGGAATACGTCAGGATCGCACCGATCGTCAGCAGCCGGGCGCTAATGGTTTGCGCCCCCGGTGGGCCTCTAACAAATTTTCCGTCGAGGCGCTAAACACTGCGCTGCTGGCCGGTAACCCATAGGGCTCCCATTAACGCCCCCCTCTGGCCGCTAACTGAAACGTCAGTCAACCGAATATGCAGCCCAATGTCTTTTCCCGCTGAAGATTCTTGTCCACAACTCGTCGATGAGCGTAACAAAACAGACTGGTAGAACCAGCCTTCCGTTTGGTCCAAACACCCAACAGTAGACAAGGGGGCACATGCCAACGTAAACAACTTTGCTGAATAATACGTGAGCTTACCGTGTGACAGGGTGTGAGCAAACTCATTATGTTGTGGTCAAACTGGGTGATGTGGTTGGAGATGAAGGTTTTGACATTTTTATCTCGCTGCCGGGGGTCGTTCTGCGAGACGAACATACCCAGTATCGAGCACATTGACCGCACGATAACCCTGTAGCAAGACACAGAAAAAGGAGAAATAATAAATGTCATTTCAAATTAAAAGTTGAACAATTTCAGTGTTTCCTCCCGTTAAATCCCTGCCTCAAAACTGGACATTGGATAGATTAACTGCTCAGGCCTTTGGCCAAATCAGAGGTCAACCATCCTCTCTGGGACATGCACTTCCCACTACCGAGTACCAGACTGAGAGCCACAACTCAAGAACTTGCATTTATATAGCGCCTTTCTCAACCTGGTAACGTCCCAAAGCACTTCACAGCCAATGAAGTACTTTTTGCTGTGTAGTCACTGTTGTAACGTAGGTAACACGGCAGCCAATTTGCGCACAGCGAGCTCCCACAAACAGCAATGCGAATGACCAGATATGTTCAGTTTCAGTGATGTTGATTGAGGAATAAATATTAGTAGAGGAAACCAAGAAGAACTCCCCTGTTCTTCTTCGAAATAGTAGCCGTGCGATCTTTTACAGACGGGGCCTCGGTTTAACGTCTCAACCGAAAGGTATCACGTCCGACAGGGCAGTTCTCCCTCAGCACTGCACTGGGAGTAGAGACTAGGGGTTGGGCATATTAAAGCAATGAACTCACCACACCAACTTATTTTAATAAACACTCTCCCCTTTTCTAATTTGACTGTCAACTTCCATCATCTATGTTAATTGAAAAAAAGCTAGGCTTAGCAACCGTTCTTTGATGGAGAGTAGAGGCTCACAGTGCAGGATATCGGCAAGGCTGAGGAGTAGCATAGCGGAGAAAATCAAGTGGTCACCAATCTTGCCCCTAATTTTGGGGGGTGGGGGAGCAGCCCCTGTGAAATTTAACACTGAGAAAAAAACCTGTCCCCAGGCTGCGCAGGACCAGCGGAGAACTGAGTGGGAATGTTGCTGATCAGATGATATCTCCGTTTGACAGCTGGGAAGAGGAAAGAAAGACGGAGGGAAGTAAAGAGTTGCACAGTTGCGAGATCTGGTAAAGGAGCTCGTGCTACGAGTCTTGATTTCAACACAAAGACCCTCCCAAGACAAAGTGTTCAAATGTTGAAACTCTTGACTGTTCAACGACAGATATAGATTTAAAACCTTCCGGGACAACACCGGGACAAAATCTCAAATTTCTCGGGCACATAGAAAATCAGAGACTCTAAAATACACTGTAAGTAAGTGCACAAGTACAGCTTGCTTGATGTGCTGCGCACTCGTGTGTAGGAACAAACCTCACTTGCCAAGTTCAGTGAGCCCAGTCGCAGATGAGGAAAAGCCAGGCTCCACTGTCTGCTAGTGACTACAGCTGGAGTTTACCCAGCACAGAGCTGTAACAGGCTGCCCACAGTTTGCACAGCCACAATCACCCTGCCAGTTAGGACCCTGGCTTACAGGGGTATCTAGAACAGAGGGGGAGGGGGGGGGGGGAAGAGAGACACCCCGGCTCGCAGCAGCAGGTCTGCCCCTCGAGACCAATGAAAATCGTCAAGCAGCCACAAAGTGTGGCCACCAAGACACCGTTTTAGCCACGCGCACCAATTTTAGTAGGAAACGCCTCACACACACGCACAAACAGATAAACGCTTCACGTGTATATTTACTGAACAAACCTCAAGTACCATTCAGTGTGAAACATTGCTGTCATTCTCTTTCACAAAAGTTTGGAACTCTGGTGTGAGGTTATCAGCCTCAGCACAGCTTCTAGGTTTTGTCGAGCAGTTACGAGCGGAACTTCCTTCATCAGAGCGATGGCCGAGAATGTGGTTGGACACGCTTTGTCCTTTGCCATCAGGTGCCCTGTTGGAGCTGCTCGTTTCTGGTTGGATTGCCTTTTTTTTTAAAACTGGCCTGGAGCGGTTACTGCAAACAGCCGAGCTGACCATGTTCACAGCTCCCCTCTCCAAACAATGTCTCTAGTGCTAGCGTCTGCAATTTTCAACTGCGGTCTACCTATTTCAGTAGATAACCATAAGAACATAAGAAATAGGAGCAGGAGTAGGCCATACGGCCCCTCGAGCCTGCTCCACCATTTAATAAGATCAATGCTGATCCGATCATGGACTCAGCTCCACTTCCCTGCCCACTCCCCATAACCTCATATTCCCTTATCGGTTAAGAAACTACCTCAGTCATAAATTTATTCAATGTCCCAGCTTCCAAAGGTCTCTGAGGAAGTGAATTCCACAGATTTACAACCCTTTGAGAAGAAATTTCTCCTCATCTATGTTTTAAATGGGTGGTCCCTTATTCTAAGATCATGCCCTCTAGTTCTAGTCTCCCCTATCAGTGGAAACATTCTCTTTGCATCCACCTTGTCAAGCCCTCTCATAATCTTATACGTTACGATAAGATCAACTCTCATTCTTCTGAATTCCGATGAGTAGCCTACTCAACCTTTCCTCATAAGTCAACCCCCTCATCTCCGGAATCAACCTAGTGAACCTTCTCTGAACTGCCTCCAATGCAAGTATATCCTTTCGTAAATATGGAAACCAAAACTGTACGCAGTACTCCAGGTGTGGCCTCACCAATACCCTGTATAACTGTAGCAAGACTTCCCTGTTTTTATACTCCATAACCAATAAGTCACACGTCAGCCGTGCCTGAGTGGGTAGTACTCTCGCCTCACTCCAGATACTTGAACACATGCTCAAGGTTGCCACTCCGCGGCAGTACTGAGGGTGTGCGGCACTGTCGGAGGCGCCATCTTTGGGATGAGACGCTAAACTGAGGTTGACGTAAAAGATGCCATGGTACTATTTTGAAGAGAAGCAAGGGTGTTCTGCCAGTATGGCCCGGGGCCAATAATTATCCTTCAACCATCACCCTAAAAAACGAATTATCTAGTTATTTATTTCATTGCTGTCGGTGGAAGCTTGCTGTGCACAAATTGACTGTCACGTTTCCTACACTTCAAAAGTACTTCATGGGCTGTGAAGAGCTTTGGGGCGTCCAGAGCTCAGGAAAGGCGCTATAGAAATGCAAGTCGTTTCGTTTTCAATCTCATTGCGATTCGTGGGATCTTGCTGTGTGAAAACTGGCTGCCATGTGTGCCGACATTGAAGCAGTATCTCTACGTCAATAGTAATTCATTAGCCATGAAGCACTTAGGCACGTCCTGAGGATGTGAAAGACACTATATATTTAAAAAAATTTGACTACAACTTCTCTAACCTGCTTTAAAAATACATACCTCTAAAATTAAACTAGACCTCGCAAAAAAAACGGGAAGTGGTACATCTGGTAAACTCAAAGCTGTCGTCAGCTTTCAATGCAGATCATGACTTGAAGTGTTCGGCTTCAAACTGATGAACCAAGGACAGAAAACACTGAAAATACAAGGCAAGCCCATCGGCACCAGAAGAGAAAAGATAGGCCAACGTTTTCCGAGGACGGCCTTTGACCGAGCCCAAAACATTAAGCCGCCGTTTCCTCCGCTAGATGCAGGCAGCCCCGGTGCACGGGTCTATAGGGGGGCGGTGGGCCGGCACCTGATGTGATAGGCCGAATGGCATCCTGTGTGGTTCTATGGCTCTATCTCAGCGTTTTCTGTTTGTGATTCAGGTCTCTGGCATTTGAAATTTTGTTTTCCTATTTAGCAGTGCTCCCTATCATCACAGACAGGTGCAGACAAAAAGTCGGGATACAAAAGGTGGAACGTCGTGGGGAAAGCACAGAAAATGCAGAAAATATAGAGCAAGCCTGATGTTATGTAAAAAGAGAGGTTAACATTTAACTGACAGTTTGACACTCAAAATACTGACATTTATAGGCTTTTTTGCTAGTTCATTGATGCCAGTTCATTGGATTTATTCAAGAGGGAGTTAGATATGGCCCTTACGGCTAAGGGGATTGGAGAGAAAACAGGAAAGGGGTACTGAGGGAATGATCAGCCATGATCTTATTGAATGGTGGTGCAGGCTCGAAGGGCGAATGGCCTACCCCTGCACCTATGTTTCTATGTTTTTTGCTGCCGCACATTTCAGCGATTCCTGTTTCCACTATTAATCATGCACTATCTTCTATAATAGTGACTGGAAGAGTAGCACAAGAACTGCTGGTACATAAGACAGCTTTCCACATTGAAAGAAAGAAAGAAAGAAGGAAAGAAGGAAAGAAGAGAAGGAAAGGAAGGAAAAGAAAAAGAAATTGCATTTTTATAGTGCCTCTCATGCCGTCCCAAATTTGAAGTGTCGGAAATGCCACATTCAACTTGCACACAGTAAGATTCCACAAACAGCAATGTGACGATGACCAAAGACCTGCATTTATATAGCATCTTTCAAGACCTCAGGACGTCTGGGTTAAGGGGAGCAGGCAGGGAAGTGGAGTTGAGGCCAAGATCAGATCATCCATGATCTTATTGAATGACGGAGCAGGCTCGGGGGGTCTGTTTCTAATGTCCCAAAGCGTGTTACAGCCAATTTAGTACTTTTTGAAGTGTAGTCACTGTTGTAAAATAAGCTGTTTTAGTGGTGGCAAGCATTGCATTTATATAGCACCTTTCATGACCCCGGATATCTCAAAGCACTTTACAGCCAATAAAGTACTTTTGAAGTGTAGTCACTGTTGTAATAGGAAATAGGGATAAATATTGGTCAGGACATCGGGATAACTTTTTCGGGTCTTCTTTGAAATAGTAGCAATGGGATCTTTTACGTCCACCTGAGAGCAGACGGGGGCCTCAGTTTAACGTCTCATCCGAAAGACGGTAATGAGCACAATGAAGCATAGTATTGCAAAGTGGTGAGTAAACCCCCAAAGATAGCGTCTCTCATTGCGTCGAGCTTGCATCGTTTGCAACAGAGTGCGGCGTTAAGCTGGAGCCCACTGGACTGCCTGTGATCTTACAAGCAGGCATTTTTCTAGCAGAGTGGGTCTTTGTTCTCGGCACGTGGACAATGCCCATCCCTAGTGGCCCTCGAGGTGGTGGTGGTGGGTTGCCTTCTTAAAACACTGCAGACGATAGTGTGTGCACATCCAGGCACAAATGTGGAGAGCTGCCTTGGCACGCCTCGGCAAGGGTCAGATTACACGTCGGACTGGAGCACACAAATCTAGGCGGACATTCCCAGCGTAGTACTGAGGGAGTGCTGCACTGTCGGGGGTGCCGTTTTTCGGATGAGACGCTAAACCGAGGCCCCCCTCTGCTCTCTCAGGAGGACGTAAAAGATCCCATGGCACTATTCCAAAGAGCAGAGGAGTTATCCCCGGTGTCCAAGCTAATATTTAGCCGTCAATCAACATAACAAAATACAGATTATCTGGTCATCATCACATTGCTGTTTGTGGAAGCTTGCTGTGTGCAAATTGGCTGCCGAGTTCCCCACACTACAAAGGCGACTACACTCCATTCATTGTAAAGCACTTTGAGACGTACGGTGGTCGCGAAAGGCGCTATATAAATGCAAGTCTTTCTTTCTGACAGTCAGATCAGTATTTGAAGTGGAACTGCAGCCACTCTTCAGCACAAACTCGAAATTCATAAGGAGAAGTTAGATAAGCACATGATAAGGTCAGATTATCTGATCATTTTCACACTGCTGTTTGTGTGTGCCGTGTTTCCAACATTACAACAGTGACTACACTTCAAAAAGCACTTCATTAGCTGTAAAACGCTTTGGCACATCCTAAGATCCTACCCTTGGTAACATGCCTGCAGACCCCACTCACCAACTGTCCCCTCAAGTTCCTTCACTTCTGCAACATCCCCCAACTCTTGGTTGTACAAAACACCTTACCCGGTCTGGGCCTATATGTGACTTCAGACCCAAAGCAATGTGGTTGACTCTTAACTGCCCTCTGAAATGGCCCAGCAAGCCACTCCATTGTAAAAAAACATAGCTATGAGAAACAATAATAAGCAGCACTGTGGGAGCACCTTCACCACACGGACTGCAGCGGTTCAAGATGGTGGCTCACCACCACCTTCTCAAGGGGCGATTAGGTTCGGGCAATAAGTGCTGGCCTTGCCAGCGACGGCCACATCCCAAGAATGAATAAAAGAAAATGTAAACGCAAGACTTTCTTTTTAGATGAAGGTAAGAGAAGGTTTGTGTGCAGCATAAGCACCAACATAGACCAGTTGTGGCCTGAATGGCCTGTTTCTGTGCTGAAGATTCTATAAACTACTTCTCCACTTTGTTCAATCGCCGACTGTTTCGGTCTTTTCACTCAGGCCTCTGCCCAAGACGAGAAGATGGTCACTCCGCAACCAACTGTCAGGAAGCAAAAACAGAACAAAACCTTGCCCGCCCACTCCATTTTGTTCTTTTTAAACTTTTATTCAGAGCGACCGGGGATTGAGAAAAATCATCCGTACCTTCGCAAAAGGTTATCTGGAAGAGCGCTGCTTACTAAAAACACGTGAATCCCAATAAATATCCTGAGAAGCATTAAACAGATGCCGAAGGGAGTGTACAGCACGAGCAGAGCCAGTATAAAACCATCTGCAGGTAACCTGCAAATTAAAGAGAAACACAGGTGGTTAAGAACTTGCCACACAAACTGAGAGGACAGGAAAGGGGTACAGTTATTGGGGACGGGGTGGGAATGGTTGGTGTCGAAAGTTATAGTCACTGGCTTTCAACCTCTGGTAGCTAGGATCAAATGGGGTGCAAAGCACCCTGCTGGCTGGTTCGATGGAGTGTTTTGTGAAAGGAGTGTGGGCCCACATCAGTGTTGGGCCGAATTTTCAGCCAGTCCCCACATAGAAAATTACGACATAGGAGGCCATTTCGGGCCATCGTGTCCGTGCTGGTCGAGAAAGAGCTGTCCAGCCTAATACCACCTTCCAGCACTAGGTTCGGTAGCCCTGTAGATTACAGCACTTCCAAGTGCACATCCACGTACTTTAAAATGTGGTGAGGGTTTGTGCCTCTACCACGCTTTCAGGCAGTGAGTTCCAGACCCCCACCACCCTCTGGGTAAAATTTATTTTCTTCATCTAATCCTTCTAACTACTTTAAATCTATGCCACCTGGTTACTGACCCCTCTGCCAAGGGAAACAAGTCCTTCCGATGCACTCGAACTAGGCCTCATAAATTTATACACCAATTAAATCTCCCCTTAGCGTCCTCTGTCCCAAAGAATACAAACACAGCCTATCCAATCTTTCCTCAGCAAAAATTCTCCAGTCCTGGCAAAATCCTCGCAAATCTCCTCTGCACCCTCTCGAGTGCAATCACATCTTTCCTGTAATGTGGTGGCATTCAATTAATTTCACCCTTCTGTTCTTGTCCCATAACCCTGAAAATTTTGCCCGTGCACATATTTATCCAATTCACTTTTGAAAGCTACAATTGAATCAGCTTCCACCGCCCTTTCAGGTAGTGCCTTCAAGTTCATAACTCGCTGCGTAAAAAAGATTCTCCTCACTTCCCTCTAGTTCTTCTGCCAATTTATCCTATATCGGTGTCCTCTCCTGAACAACCCTGCGGCTAGAGCAAACAATATTTCTTTGTTTATTCTTTCAAAAATCAATTCGATTGCACTGAGTCAGTGCGGACCCACAGTCTCTCTCTCTCTCACACAAACACACACACAGTGTATGGGTCAGTGCGGACATACAGTCTCACACACACAGTGTACGGGTCAGTGCGGACCTACAGTCTCACACACACACACAGTGTACGGGTCAGTGCGGACCTAGAGTCTCACACACACACACACACAGTGTATGGTTCAGTGCGGACCCACAATCTCTCTCTCACACACACACACAGTGTTTGGGTCAGTGCGAACATACAGTCTCACACACACACACTGTACGGGTCTCTGCGGACCCACAGTCTCTCTCTCACACACACACTGTACGGGTCTCTGCGGACCCACAGTCTCTCTCACACACACACTGTACGGGTCTTTGCGGACAGTCTCTCTCACACACACACACTGTACGGGTCTCTGCGGACCCACAGTCTCTCTCACACACACACTGTACAGGTCTCTGCGGAACCACAGTCTCTCTCACACACACACTGTACGGGTCTCTGCGGACACACAGTCTATCTCACACACAGACACACTGTACGGGTCTCTGCGGACCCACAGTCTCTCACACACAGACACACTGTACGGGTCTCTGCGGACCCACAGTCTCTCTCACACACACACTGTACAGGTCTCTGCGGACCCACAGTCTCTCTCACACACACACTGTACGGGTCTCTGCGGACCCAGTCTCTCTCACACACACACTGTACAGGTCTCTGCGGACCCACAGTCTCTCTCACACACACACTGTACAGGTCTCTGCGGACCCACAGTCTCTCTCACACACAGACACACTGTACGGGTCTCTGCGGACCCACAGTCTCTCTCACACACACAAAGTACAGGTCTCTGCGGACCCACAGTCTCTCACACACAGACACACTGTACGGGTCTCTGCGGACCCACAGTCTCTCTCTCACACACACACTGTACAGGTCTCTGCGGACCCACAGTCTCTCTCACACACACACTGTAGAGGTCTCTGCGGACCCAGTCTCTCTCACACACACACTGTACAGGTCTCTGCGGACCCACAGTCTCTCTCACACACACACTGTACAGGTCTCTGCGGACCCACAGTCTCTGCGGACCCACAGTCTCTCTCACACACAGACTGTACAGGTCTCTGCGGACCCACAGTCTCTCTCACACACACAAAGTACAGGTCTCTGCGGACCCACAGTCTCTCACACACACACACTCTGTACAGGTCTCTGCGGACAGTCTCTCTCACACACAGACACACTGTACGGGTCTCTGCGGACCCACAGTCTCTCTCACACACAGACTGTACAGGTCTCTGCGGACCCACAGTCTCTCACACACACACACTCTGTACAGGTCTCTGCGGACCCACAGTCTCTCTCACACACACACTGTACAGATCTCTGCGGACCCACAGTCTCTCTCACACACACAAAGTACAGGTCTCTGCAGATCCACAGTCTCTCACACACAGACACACTGTACGGGTCTCTGCGGACCCACAGTCTCTCTCTCACACACACACTGTACAGGTCTCTGCGGACCCACAGTCTCTCTCACACACACACTGTACAGGTATCTGCGGACCCAGTCTCTCTCACACACACACTGTACAGGTCTCTGCGGACCCACAGTCTCTCTCACACACACACTGTACAGGTATCTGCGGACCCAGTCTCTCTCTCACACACACTGTACAGGTCTCTGCGGACCCACAGTCTCTCTCTCACACACACTGTACAGGTCTCTGCGGACCCACAGTCTCTCTCACACACACACTGTACAGATCTCTGCGGACCCACAGTCTCTCTCACACACACACTGTACAGGTCTCTGCGGACCCACAGTCTCTCTCACACACACACTGTACAGATCTCTGCGGACCCACAGTCTCTCTCACACACACAAAGTACAGGTCTCTGCAGACCCACATTCTCTCACACACAGACACACTGTACGGGTCTCTGCGGACCCACAGTCTCTCTCTCACACACACACTGTACAGGTCTCTGCGGACCCACAGTCTCTCTCACACACACACTGTACAGGTCTCTGCGGACCCAGTCTCTCTCACACACACACTGTACAGGTCTCTGCGGACAGTCTCTCTCACACACAGACACACTGTACGGGTCTCTGCGGACCCACAGTCTCTCTCACACACAGACTGTACAGGTCTCTGCGGACCCATAGTCTCTCACACACACACTCTGTACAGGTCTCTGCGGACCCAGTCTCTCTCACACACACACTGTACAGGTATCTGCGGACCCAGTCTCTCTCACACACACACTGTACAGGTCTCTGCGGACCCACAGTCTCTCTCACACACACACTGTACAGGTATCTGCGGACCCAGTCTCTCTCACACACACACTGTACAGGTCTCTGCGGACCCACAGTCTCTCTCTCACACACACTGTACAGGTCTCTGCGGACCCACAGTCTCTCTCACACACACACTGTACAGATCTCTGCGGACCCACAGTCTCTCTCACACACACAAAGTACAGGTCTCTGCAGACCCACAGTCTCTCACACACAGACACACTGTACGGGTCTCTGCGGACCCACAGTCTCTCTCTCACACACACACTGTACAGGTCTCTGCGGACCCACAGTCTCTCTCACACACACACTGTACAGGTCTCTGCGGACCCAGTCTCTCTCACACACACACTGTACAGGTCTCTGCGGACAGTCTCTCTCACACACAGACACACTGTACGGGTCTCTGCGGACCCACAGTCTCTCTCACACACAGACTGTACAGGTCTCTGCGGACCCATAGTCTCTCACACACACACTCTGTACAGGTCTCTGCGGACCCAGTCTCTCTCACACACACACTGTACAGATCTCTGCGGACCCACAGTCTCTCTCACACAAACAGTGTATGGGTCAGTGCAGACCCACAGTCTCACTCACACTCTCACACACTGTACAGGTCTCTGCGGACCCACAGTCTCTCTCATACACAAACAGTGTACGGGTCAGTGCAGACCCACAGTCTCTCTCTCTCTCTCTCTCTCTCTCTCTCACACTCTCTCTCTCACACTCTCACTCTCACACACACACACTGTGATGCTGTGTATTTCTATAGCGCCTTTCACAACCTCAGCACATCCCAGAATGCTTTGCAGCCTGATGACGTGTGCCCAGTGATGCATTGTGGGAACCACCCTGCGCACAGCAAGATCCCACACACAGCAGAAAGAGAAAGACCCGGATAATGTCGCGCTCAGAGCCGGCCCACAGTCTCACCTCCTGAAGTCCAAGAGCTGCTCCACCCGCGGGGCCTCCATCTCCCTCCCTTCCCCCCCCCCGGGGAAGCCCCGCTGCTCAATTTCAGCCTGTCCCCCTGAACCTAGGCCTCAGTTCCGGCCGCCGATCCACTCCCAGCCCGAGGCCTGGGCCCGCCCGCCGCCGGCTCGGGTCTGCCGCTGTCTCTCTCTCTCTCTCTGGGTCGGTCTTCCTCCCGCTCAGTGCCCGCTGCTCCCGGCCGCCCTCACATCTCTCTCTCTGTCTCTCTCTCTCTGTCTCCCGCTCCGCTCACGCCGCCGCCATCTTGGCCCAACCAACGCGGACTAACGGCACTGGGCCGCTACTGCGCAGGCGCCGCCGCGCTGCCCGCCGGGAGATGTAGTCCGCCGCCCGCTGACGGTCAATTGCGGCCACCCTCCGCGGAACTACAGCTCCCGGCGTGCATCCTGCGGCGCGCACAAGGCTTCACGCATGCGTACTAACCACCTGCCACCCAGGCCCCGCCCACCTCCACTCCAGCCCCGGGACCTTCCCTCCCCTCCGTGCACATGCGCACAACTATTGTGTTGCAAAGTTTTGTGGTGAATGGTCGCATGAAGCACATCAGGTCCTTGAGCAGGCGTCCAACAGTGAGAGGTGATGCATTTGGGATTTGCTGATAGATGCAAGGAGGGCATTGCACAATGAGACAGGATTAATAAACAATCTCCTAATAAAGGATCCCCTTGGAATGAGTGACCATAACATGGTTGAATTTCAAATTCAGTTAGAGGGCGAAAAAGTTGGATCTCAAACCAGTGTACTAAGCTTAAATAAAGGAGACTACATCATATGCAGTCCCTCGGAATGGAGGAAGACTTGCTTCTACTCGAAAAGTGAGTCCTCAGGTGGCTGAACAGTCCAATACGAGAACCACAATCCCTGTCACAGGTGGGACAGATAGTCGTTGTGGGAAAGGGTGGGTGGGGAGTCTGGTTTGCCACACGCTCCTTCCGCTGCCTGCGCTTGATTTCTGCATGCTCTCAACGACGAGACTCGTGGTGCCCAGCGCCCTCCCGGATGCACTTCCTCCACTTAGGGCGGTCTTTGGCCAGGCACTCCCAGGTGTCTGTGGGGATGCGAGGAGCATTCGTAATAAGGTGGATGAATTAACTGCGCAGATAGCTGTTAACAGCTATGATGTATTTGGGATTATGGATATATGGCTCCAGGGTGACCAAGGCTGGGAACTCAGCATCCAGGGGTATTCAATATTCAGGAAAGATAGACAGAAAGGAAAATGAGGTGGGGTAGCGTTGCTGATTAAAGAGATTAACGCAATAGTAAGGAAGGACATTAGCTTGGATGATGTGGAATCTGTATGGGTAGAGCTGCAGAACACCGAAGGACAGAAAACGCAAGTGGGGGTTGTGTACAGACCACCGAACAGTAGTAGTGAGGTTGGGGATGGCATCAAACATGAAATTAGGGATGCGTGCAATAAAGGTACAGCAGTTATCATGGGTGACTTTAATCTACATATAGATTGGACTAACCAAATTGGTAGCAACACGGTGGAGGAGGATTTCCTGGAGTGTATTAGGAATGGCTTTCTAGACCAATATGTCGAGGAACCAACAAGTGATCAAGCCATCCTAGACTGGGTCTTGTGTAATGAGAGAGGATTAATTAGCAATCTTTTTGTGCGAGGCCCCTTGGGGAAGAGTGACCATAATATGGTAGAATTCTTCATTATGACAGAGAGTGACACATTTAATTCAGAGACTAGGGTGCTGAACTTAAGGAAAGGTAACTTTGATGGTATGAGACGTGATTTGGCTAGGATAGACTGGCAAATGATCCTTAAAGGGTTGACGGTGGATAGGCAATGGCAAACATTTAAAGATCATCATGGATGAACTTCAACAATTGTACATCCCTGTCTAGAGTAAAAGTAAAACGGGCAAGGTGGCTCAACCGTGGCTAACAAGGGAAATTAGGGATAGTGTTAAATGCAAGGAAGAGGCATATAAATTGGCCAGAAAAAGCAGCAAACCTGAGGACTGGGAGAAATTTAGAATTCAGCAGAGGAGGACAAAGGGTTTAATTAGGAGAGGGAAAATAGAGTATGAGAGGAAACTTGCACGGAACATAAAAACTGACTGCAAAAACTTCTATAGATATGTGAAAACGATTAGTGAAGACAAGTGTAGGTCCCTTGCAGTCAGAATCAGGCGAATTTATAATGCGGAACAATGAAATTGAACAAATACTTTGGTTCTGTCTTCACTAAGGCAGACACAAATAACATTCCAGAAATACTAGGGGACCGAGGGTCTAGCAAGAAAGAGGAACTGAAGGAAATCCTTATGAGTCAGGAAATTGTGTTAGGGAAATTGATGGGATTGAAGGCCGATAAATCCCCAGGTCCTGATAGTCTGCATCCCAGAGTACTTAAGCAAGTGGCCCTTGAAATAGTGGTCATTTTCCAACAATCTATAGTCTCTGGATCAGTTCCTATGGACTGGAGGGTAGCTAATGTAACACCACTTTTTAAAAAAGGAGGGAGAGAGAAAACAGGAAATTATAGACCGGTTAGCCTGACATCGGTAGTGGGGAAAATGTTGGAATCAATTATTAAAGACGTAATAGCAGCGTTTTTGGAAAACAGTGACTGGATCGGTCCAAGTCAGCATGGATTTATGAAAGGGAAATCATGCGTGACAAATCTTCGAGAATTGTTTGAGGATGTAACTGGTAGAGTGGACAAGGGAGAACCGGTGGATGTGATATATTTGGACTTTCAAAGGGCTTTTGACAAGGTCCGATTGTGTTCCTAACATAGATGAGACTGCACACAGGGAGGTTAAAGTAACAGTGACCTCAGTCTTTAATAAGACACTCCAGAGTGAAGAACAGGCCTTAGGGGCCGGCTTATATACAGTGCTCCCAAGGGATGCTGGGATCCCTTGGGACTTCAGGGGATGCGCTCCCTGGTGGCGGAACATGGGAGTGCATCCTTTACAGATACACAACATCACTCCCCCCCAAAGTCAAAGTGAAAACTATTCACAAGGTGAGGCGGTCGGGAGCCTTTCTTTCCCTGGTGGACCGCCTCGGTACAAATGTCTGTTCTGGTGTGTTGGCTGTGCCCTCGCTGGGCTGGCGTGTTGTTGGCCCTGCAGGGTTGCTGGGTGAGCCTGGCCTTGCTAGGCTGTTGGGCGTGATGGGTTCGATTTCCCGGTTGGGGTGGTGTCGTTGATCCTTTGGGTGTGTGTTGTGGGCTCAAAAAAGGTGGTGTCTGCTGTGGGTTGTTTAGGGCAGTCTGTGAACCGCAGCCTCGTTTGGTCCAGGTGCTTTCTGCAAATGTGTCCATTGTCTAGTTTGATGACAAACACCCTCCTCCCTTCTTTAGCTTTCACCGTGCCTGCGATCCACTTGGGACCATGTCCATAGTTTAGCACATACACAGGGTCATTCAGATCAATTTCCCGTGACACAGTGGCGTGAGCATTGTTTACATTTTGTTGCTGCCACCTGCTCTCTACCTGATCATGCAGGTTGGGGTGAACCAGCGAGAGTCTGGTTTTAAGTGTCCTTTTCATGAGTAGCTCAGCTAGGGGCACCCCTGTGAGCGAGTGGGGTTTCGTGCGATAGCTGAGCAGTACTCGGGACAGGCGGGTTTGGAGTGAGCGTTCTGTGGCTCGTTTAAGGCTCTGTTTGATTGTTTGTACTGCCCGCTCCGCCTGCCCATTGGAGGCTGGTTTAAACGGGGCCGAGGTGACATGTTTGATCCCATTGCAGGTCATGAATTCTTTAAATTCGGCACTCGTGAAACAGGGCCCGTTGTCACTGACCAGTATGTCAGGCAGGCCGTGGGTGGCAAACATGGCCCTCAGGCTTTCAATGGTGGCGGTGGCGGTGCTTCCTGACATTATTTCACATTCAATCCATTTTGAAAAAGCATCCACCACCACCAGGAACATTTTACCGAGAAACGGGCCCGCATAGTCGACTTGGATCCTCGACCATGGTCTGGAGGGCCAGGACCACAAACTTAGTGGTGCCTCTCTGGGCGCATTGCTCAGCTGAGCACATACGCTGCATTGCCGTACACAGGACTCTAAGACAGAGTCAATACCGGGCCACCACACGTGGGATCTGGCTATCGCTTTCATCATTACTATACCCGGGTGTGTGCTGTGGAGATCCGAGATGAACGTCTCCCTGCCCTTTTTGGGTAGCACTACGTGGTTACCCCACAACAGGCAGTCTGCCTGAATCGACAGCTCGTCCTTTCGCCGCTGGAACGGCTTGATTAGTTCTTACATTTCAATGGGGATGCTGGCCCAGCTCCCATGCAGTACACAGTTTTTTTTAACTAGGGACAGCAGAGGATCTTGGCTGGTCCAAGTCCTAATCTGGCGGGCCGTGACAGGTGATTTATCATTTTCAAATGTTTCCATGACCATCAATAAGTTTGCAGGCTGCGCCATTTCCATCCTCGTGGTGGGCAATGGTAGCCGACTGAGAGCATCTGCACAGTTCTCGGTGCCTGACCTGTGGCAGATGGTATACCTTTGTATGCGGGCTGAGGCATTCGTATTTATCCCCTTGTTTTCAGCGAACAGGGATATGAGGGGCTTGTGATCGGTTTCCAGCTCAAATTTGAGGTCACACAGGTACTGATGCATTTTCTTTACCCCAAACACACACGCTAATGCCTCTTTCTCAATCATGCTGTAGGCCCTCTTGGCCTTAGACAAGCTCCTGGAGGCATAGGCGACAGGTTGCAACTTCCCCGCAACATTAGCTTGTTGTAATACACACCTGACTCCGTACGACAACGCATCACCTGCTAGCACAGGTCTTTTACACGGGTTATACAATACGAGCATAAAATGTTTCTGGCTTTCTCAAAAGCAATTACTTGTTTTTTTCCCCATATCCAGTTCTCACCTTGACGCAATAACACATGTAGGGGCTCTAAGAGGGTGTTTAACCCCAGTAGGAAGTTACCAAAATAGTTGAGAAGTCCCAGGAATGACCGCAGCTCCGTGACGTTCTGTGGCCTGGGCGCGTTCCTGATAGCCTCTGTCTTGGTGTCTGTGGGCCGAATGGTGTCTGCCGCGATCTTTCTCCCGAAAAACTCCACTTCTGTTGCCATGAGATGCATTTCGACCTCTTCAGCCGCAGCCCTACGCAATCCAGTCGCTGGAGGACCTCCTCCAGGTTTTGTAGGTGCACGACTGTGTCCTGACCCGTGACCAATATGTCGTCCTGAAAAATCTCCGTGCATGGTACCGACTTGAGTAGGCTCTCCATGTTTCTCTCGAAGATCTCTGCAGCCGACCGAATTCCAAACGGGCATCTGTTGTAGATGAACAGTCCCTTGTGCGTGTTGATGCAGGTGAGGCCCTTCGAAGACTCCTCCAGCTCCTGCTCATGTAGGCCGAAGTCAGGTCGAGCTTGGTGAACATCTTGCCTCCTGCCAGCGTCGCAAATAGTTTGTCTGCCTTAGGTAGCGGCTATTGGTCCTGTAGCGAGAAATGATTAATAGTTACTTTATAATTGCCGCAAATCCTGACCGTGCCATCACTTTTGAGTACTGGAACAATCGGGCTGGCCCACTTGCTGAATTCCACTGGGGAGATGGTGCCCTCGCGTTGCAGCCTGTCCAGCTTGATTTCCACTCTCTCCCTCATCATGTGAGGTACCGCTCGCGCCTTGTGGTGAATGGGTCGTGCCTCTGGGACCAAGTGGATCCACACCTTCGCCCCGGAAAAGATTCCAATGTCTGGCTCAAAAAGGGAAGGAAATTTGTTAAGAACCTGGATACATGAGGCCTCATTGACATGTGATAGCGCTCGAATGTCATCCCAGTTCCAGCGGATTTTGCCTAGCCAGCTCCTTCCAAGCAGTGTGGGGCCATTGCACGAGACAATCCAGAGTGGCAGTTCGTGCACCGTGCCCTCGTAGGTTACCTTGACCATGGCGCTGCCCAGGACAGTGATGAGCTCTCAGTTCTACGTTCTCAGTTTCGTATGGATGGGGCTCAGGGCTGGTCTGAATGCCTTGTTGCACCACAGCCTCTCAAACATCTTTTTACTCATGATGGATTGGCTAGCGCCAGTGTCCAGTTCCATGGCTATGGGTAAGCCATTTAATTTTACATTTAGCATTATAGGTGGACATTTCATCAAAAATGTGTGCACCCCGTGTACTTCAGCATCTGCCTCCTCTCTCTGAAGCTCGAAATTGCTTTGATCCACCATGGACCGATCTTCCTCTGCCACATGGTGGTTAGCAGGTTTTGCAGAGCTTGCAGCTCGTCTGCAAGCTCGTTGGAGGTGCCCCATTGTTCCACAGCTCTTGTAAACATACCCTTTGAAGTGGCATGAATTGGATGAATGAAAGCCTCCACAACGCCAACAAGATGTGAATTGCCTTGCATTCATCCCTTGTTGCGACTCTGAGTCATCTGGGTCACCTGAGGCTGCTGGCAGTTGCAGATTCGTGGTTTCTGCTCTGTACATTTCTGCTCGCAAACACAGTTCCAGTTAATTTATGAACATTGCTCGCACTTGTGTGCTGAGAGATTTGTTTGGTGTTATCACTGGTGGACATAAACGCCTGTGCTATCGCAATGGCCTTACTGAGGGTCGGTGTCTCTACAGTCAAAAGTTTTCGTAGGATGGTCTCGTGGCCAATGCCCAGTACAAAAAAGTCTCTGAGCATTTGCTCCAGGTAGCCATCAAACTCACATTGTCCTGCAAGTCGCCTTAGCTCGGCGACGTAGCTCGCCACTTCCTGACCTTCAGATCGCTGGCACGTGTAGAACTGATACCTCGCCATCAGCACGTTCTCCCTCGGATTAAGATGCTCCCGAACCAGTGTACACAGCTCCTCATATAACTTATCTGTGGGTTTCACCGAAGCCAGAAGATTCTTATGAGGCTGTAGGTCGGTGCCCTGCAGACCGTGAGGAGGACCGCTCTCCTTTTTGCAGCACTTCCTTCTCCGTCCAGCTCGTTGGCTACAAAGTACTGGTCTAACCGTTCGACATAGGCTTCCTAGTCCTCACCCTCCGAGAACTTCTCCAGGATGCCCACAGTTTGCTGCATCTTTGCGTTGGATTCGTATTCTCGTCGCTAGTTATTGTGTTCCTAACACAGATGAGACTGCACACAGGGAGGTTAAAGTAACAGTGACCTCAGTCTTTATTAAAACACGCCAGAGTGAGTCACAGGCCTTAGGGGCCGGCTTATATACAGTGCTCCCAAGGGATGCTGGGATCCCTTGAGACTTCAGGGGATGCGCTCCTTGGTGGCGGAACATGGGAGTGCATGCTTTACAGATACACAACAGGTCCCGCACAAGAGATTCGTGTGCAAAATTAAAGCACATAGTATTGGGGATAATGTATTGACGTGGATAGAGAACTGATTGGCAGTCAGGAAGCAAAGAGTAGGAATAAACGGATCCTTTTCAGAATGACAGGCAGTGACTAGTGGGGTACCGCAAGGTTCAGTGCTTGGTCCCCAGCTATTTACAATATACATTAATGATTTGGACAAAGGAATTGAATGTAATATCTCCAAGTATGCAGATGACACTAAGCTGGGTGGCAGTGTGAGCTGTGAGGAGGATGCTAAGAGGTTGCAGGGTGACTTGGATAGGTTAGGTGAGTGGGCAAATGCATGGCAGATGCAGTATAATGTGGATAAATGTGAGGTTATCCACTTTGGTGGCAAAAACAGGGAGGCAGAATATTATCTGAATGGTGACAGATTAGTAAAAGGGGAGGTTGACATGCAGGTACAGCAGGCGGTGAGGAAGGCAAATGGCATATTGGCCTTCATTGCTAGGGGATTTGAGTATAGGAACAGGGAGGTCTTACTGCAGTTGTATAGGGCCTTGGTGAGGCCACACCTGGAGTATTGTGTACAGTTTTGGTCTCCTAATCTGAGGAAGGACATTCTTGCTATTGAGGGAGTGCAGCGAAGCTTCATCAGACTGATTCTCGGGATGGCAGGACTGACATATGAAGAAAGACTGGATCGACTAGGCTTGTATTCACTGGAATTTAGAAGAATAAGAGGGGATCTCATAGAAACATATACAATTCTGACAGAATTGAACAGGTTAGATGCAGGAAGAATGTTCCCGATGTTGGGGAAGTCCAGAACCAGGGGTCACAATCTAAGGATAAGGGGTAAGGACCGAGATGAGGAGAAACTTCTTCACTCAGAGAGTTGTGAACCTGTGGAATTCTCTACCACAGGAAGTTGTTGAGGCCAGTTCGTTAGATATATTCAAAAGGGAGTTAGATGTGGCCCTTACAGCTAAAGGATCAAGGCGTATGGAGAGAAAGCAGGAATGGGGTACTGAAGTTGCATGATCAACCATGATCATATTGAATGGTGGTGCAGGCTCTAAGGGCCGAATAGCCTGCTCCTGCACCTATTTTCTATGTTTCTATGTTTATCAGGGAGGCTTTGAGGGTGTCCTTGTAATGTTTCCTCTGCCCACCTTTGGCTCGTTTGCCGTGAAGGAGTTCCGAGTAGAGCGCTTGCTTTGGGAGTCTCGTGTCTGGCATGCGAACAATGTGGCCTGCCCAGCGGAGCTGATCAAATGTGGTCAGTGCTTCAATGCTGGGGATTTTGGCCTGGTCAAGGACGCTAACGTTGGTGCGTCTGTCCTCCCAGGGGATTTGTAGGATCTTGTGGAGCCATCGTTGGTGGTATTTCTCCAGCGACTTGAGCTGTCTACTGTACATGGTCCATGTCTCTGAGCCATACAAGGGGGCGGGTATTACTGCAGCCCTGTAGACCATGAGTTTGGTGGCAGATTTGAGGGCCTGGTCTTCAAACACTCTTTTCCTCTTAAATAAAGGAGACTACAAAAGTATGAGGGCAGACTTGGGTAAAGTGGACTGGGAAAATAGATTAAAGTGTAGGACGGTTGATGAACAGTGGCGTACATTTAAGGAGATATTTCAAAACTCTCAAGAAAAATATATTCCAGTGAGGAGGAAAGCGTGTAAAAGAAAAGATAGCCATCCGTGGCTAACTAAAGAAATAAAGTATCGTGCCCGTTCTATTTCCCGCACCTCTGCTCTCACCCCTTCCCTCCCTCAGAACCATGACAGGGTTCCCCTTGTCCTCACCTTTCACCCCACCAGCCTCCACATTCAACGGATCATCCTCCGCCATTTCCACCACCCCCAGCGTGATCCCACCACCAATCACATCTTCTCCTCCCCGCTCAGCATTCCGAAGGGACCGCTCCCTCTGCGACACCCTGGGCCATTCCGCAGTTACCCCCAGCAACCCCTCCCCTTCCCACGGCACCTTCCCATCAAGCGCAGGAGATGCAATACCTGCTCTTTTATCTCCTCCCTTCCCACTATCCAGGGCCCCAAATACTCCTTCCAGGTGAAACAGCGATTTACTTGCACTTCTTTCAATTTCGTATACTGTATTCGCTGCTCACGATGTGGTCTCCTCTACATTGGGGAGACCAAGCGCACCTCCGTGCAGTCCGCAAGTGTGACCCTGAGCTTCTGGTCGCCTGTCACTTTAATTTTCCGCTCCACTCCCACTCTGACCTCTCCGTTCTCGGTCTCCTACACTGCTCCAACGAAGCTCAACGCAAGCTCGAGGAACAGCGCCTCATCTTTCGTTTAGGCACTTTGCAGCCTGTGGACTCAACATCGATTTCAAAAATTACAGAGTAACCGCTACCAATCTTTGGCTCCCTTCCTCCCACCCCCCCCCAGCCTCCCACCCCTGCCCCAGAGCCTGTTTCTTTCTTTTTTTCTCCTCGTCTCTAATAGCAGTTGGTCATTATCCCACCATTCACACCCTATCCTGACTAATGTTTTTCCAACTCCTGGCATTACCATTTGAATTCGGCCCATCGTCCCTTTTGTCTCTCTAATCTCTCCTGTTTTCCACCCTATCACAGACCTTCCCTTTTGTTCTTTCTTCCCCTCCCCCTTTCAGTGCGGACCCACAGTCTCTCTCACACACACACTGTACAGATCTCTGCGGACCCACAGTCTCTCTCACACACACAAAGTACAGGTCTCTGCAGATCCACAGTCTCTCACACACAGACACACTGTACGGGTCTCTGCGGACCCACAGTCTCTCTCTCACACACACACTGTACAGGTCTCTGCGGACCCACAGTCTCTCTCACACACACACTGTACAGGTATCTGCGGACCCAGTCTCTCTCACACACACACTGTACAGGTCTCTGCGGACCCACAGTCTCTCTCACACACACACTGTACAGGTATCTGCGGACCCAGTCTCTCTCTCACACACACTGTACAGGTCTCTGCGGACCCACAGTCTCTCTCTCACACACACTGTACAGGTCTCTGCGGACCCACAGTCTCTCTCACACACACACTGTACAGATCTCTGCGGACCCACAGTCTCTCTCACACACACACTGTACAGGTCTCTGCGGACCCACAGTCTCTCTCACACACACACTGTACAGATCTCTGCGGACCCACAGTCTCTCTCACACACACAAAGTACAGGTCTCTGCAGACCCACATTCTCTCACACACAGACACACTGTACGGGTCTCTGCGGACCCACAGTCTCTCTCTCACACACACACTGTACAGGTCTCTGCGGACCCACAGTCTCTCTCACACACACACTGTACAGGTCTCTGCGGACCCAGTCTCTCTCACACACACACTGTACAGGTCTCTGCGGACAGTCTCTCTCACACACAGACACACTGTACGGGTCTCTGCGGACCCACAGTCTCTCTCACACACAGACTGTACAGGTCTCTGCGGACCCATAGTCTCTCACACACACACTCTGTACAGGTCTCTGCGGACCCAGTCTCTCTCACACACACACTGTACAGGTATCTGCGGACCCAGTCTCTCTCACACACACACTGTACAGGTCTCTGCGGACCCACAGTCTCTCTCACACACACACTGTACAGGTATCTGCGGACCCAGTCTCTCTCACACACACACTGTACAGGTCTCTGCGGACCCACAGTCTCTCTCTCACACACACTGTACAGGTCTCTGCGGACCCACAGTCTCTCTCACACACACACTGTACAGATCTCTGCGGACCCACAGTCTCTCTCACACACACAAAGTACAGGTCTCTGCAGACCCACAGTCTCTCACACACAGACACACTGTACGGGTCTCTGCGGACCCACAGTCTCTCTCTCACACACACACTGTACAGGTCTCTGCGGACCCACAGTCTCTCTCACACACACACTGTACAGGTCTCTGCGGACCCAGTCTCTCTCACACACACACTGTACAGGTCTCTGCGGACAGTCTCTCTCACACACAGACACACTGTACGGGTCTCTGCGGACCCACAGTCTCTCTCACACACAGACTGTACAGGTCTCTGCGGACCCATAGTCTCTCACACACACACTCTGTACAGGTCTCTGCGGACCCAGTCTCTCTCACACACACACTGTACAGGTCTCTGCGGACCCACAGTCTCTCTCACACAAACAGTGTATGGGTCAGTGCAGACCCACAGTCTCACTCACACTCTCACACACTGTACAGGTCTCTGCGGACCCACAGTCTCTCTCATACACAAACAGTGTACGGGTCAGTGCAGACCCACAGTCTCTCTCTCTCTCTCTCTCTCTCTCACACTCTCTCTCTCACACTCTCACTCTCACACACACACAGTGATGCTGTGTATTTCTATAGCGCCTTTCACAACCTCAGCACATCCCAGAATGCTTTGCAGCCTGATGACGTGTGCCCAGTGATGCATTGTGGGAACCACCCTGCGCACAGCAAGATCCCACACACAGCAGAAAGAGAAAGACCCGGATAATGTCGCGCTCAGAGCCGGCCCACAGTCTCACCTCCTGAAGTCCAAGAGCTGCTCCACCCGCGGGGCCTCCATCTCCCTCCCTTCCCCCCCCCCGGGGAAGCCCCGCTGCTCAATTTCAGCCTGTCCCCCTGAACCTAGGCCTCAGTTCCGGCCGCCGATCCACTCCCAGCCCGAGGCCTGGGCCCGCCCGCCGCCGGCTCGGGTCTGCCGCTGTCTCTCTCTCTCTCTCTGGGTCGGTCTTCCTCCCGCTCAGTGCCCGCTGCTCCCGGCCGCCCTCACATCTCTCTCTCTGTCTCTCTCTCTCTGTCTCCCGCTCCGCTCACGCCGCCGCCATCTTGGCCCAACCAACGCGGACTAACGGCACTGGGCCGCTACTGCGCAGGCGCCGCCGCGCTGCCCGCCGGGAGATGTAGTCCGCCGCCCGCTGACGGTCAATTGCGGCCACCCTCCGCGGAACTACAGCTCCCGGCGTGCATCCTGCGGCGCGCACAAGGCTTCACGCATGCGTACTAACCACCTGCCACCCAGGCCCCGCCCACCTCCACTCCAGCCCCGGGACCTTCCCTCCCCTCCGTGCACATGCGCACAACTATTGTGTTGCAAAGTTTTGTGGTGAATGGTCGCATGAAGCACATCAGGTCCTTGAGCAGGCGTCCAACAGTGAGAGGTGATGCATTTGGGATTTGCTGATAGATGCAAGGAGGGCATTGCACAATGAGACAGGATTAATAAACAATCTCCTAATAAAGGATCCCCTTGGAATGAGTGACCATAACATGGTTGAATTTCAAATTCAGTTAGAGGGCGAAAAAGTTGGATCTCAAACCAGTGTACTAAGCTTAAATAAAGGAGACTACATCATATGCAGTCCCTCGGAATGGAGGAAGACTTGCTTCTACTCGAAAAGTGAGTCCTCAGGTGGCTGAACAGTCCAATACGAGAACCACAATCCCTGTCACAGGTGGGACAGATAGTCGTTGTGGGAAAGGGTGGGTGGGGAGTCTGGTTTGCCACACGCTCCTTCCGCTGCCTGCGCTTGATTTCTGCATGCTCTCAACGACGAGACTCGTGGTGCCCAGCGCCCTCCCGGATGCACTTCCTCCACTTAGGGCGGTCTTTGGCCAGGCACTCCCAGGTGTCAGTGGGGATGCGAGGAGCATTCGTAATAAGGTGGATGAATTAACTGCGCAGATAGCTGTTAACAGCTATGATGTATTTGGGATTATGGATATATGGCTCCAGGGTGACCAAGGCTGGGAACTCAGCATCCAGGGGTATTCAATATTCAGGAAAGATAGACAGAAAGGAAAATGAGGTGGGGTAGCGTTGCTGATTAAAGAGATTAACGCAATAGTAAGGAAGGACATTAGCTTGGATGATGTGGAATCTGTATGGGTAGAGCTGCAGAACACCGAAGGACAGAAAACGCAAGTGGGGGTTGTGTACAGACCACCGAACAGTAGTAGTGAGGTTGGGGATGGCATCAAACATGAAATTAGGGATGCGTGCAATAAAGGTACAGCAGTTATCATGGGTGACTTTAATCTACATATAGATTGGACTAACCAAATTGGTAGCAACACGGTGGAGGAGGATTTCCTGGAGTGTATTAGGAATGGCTTTCTAGACCAATATGTCGAGGAACCAACAAGTGATCAAGCCATCCTAGACTGGGTCTTGTGTAATGAGAGAGGATTAATTAGCAATCTTTTTGTGCGAGGCCCCTTGGGGAAGAGTGACCATAATATGGTAGAATTCTTCATTATGACAGAGAGTGACACATTTAATTCAGAGACTCGGGTGCTGAACTTAAGGAAAGGTAACTTTGATGGTATGAGACGTGATTTGGCTAGGATAGACTGGCAAATGATACTTAAAGGGTTGACGGTGGATAGGCAATGGCAAACATTTAAAGATCATCATGGATGAACTTCAACAATTGTACATCCCTGTCTAGAGTAAAAGTAAAACGGGCAAGGTGGCTCAACCGTGGCTAACAAGGGAAATTAGGGATAGTGTTAAATGCAAGGAAGAGGCATATAAATTGGCCAGAAAAAGCAGCAAACCTGAGGACTGGGAGAAATTTAGAATTCAGCAGAGGAGGACAAAGGGTTTAATTAGGAGAGGGAAAATAGAGTATGAGAGGAAACTTGCACGGAACATAAAAACTGACTGCAAAAACTTCTATAGATATGTGAAAACGATTAGTGAAGACAAGTGTAGGTCCCTTGCAGTCAGAATCAGGCGAATTTATGATGCGGAACAATGAAATTGAACAAATACTTTGGTTCTGTCTTCACTAAGGCAGACACAAATAACATTCCAGAAATACTAGGGGACCGAGGGTCTAGCAAGAAAGAGGAACTGAAGGAAATCCTTATGAGTCAGGAAATTGTGTTAGGGAAATTGATGGGATTGAAGGCCGATAAATCCCCAGGTCCTGATAGTCTGCATCCCAGAGTACTTAAGCAAGTGGCCCTTGAAATAGTGGTCATTTTCCAACAATCGATAGTCTCTGGATCAGTTCCTATGGACTGGAGGGTAGCTAATGTAACACCACTTTTTAAAAAAGGAGGGAGAGAGAAAACAGGAAATTATAGCCTGACATGTTAGCCTGACATCGGTAGTGGGGAAAATGTTGGAATCAATTATTAAAGACGTAATAGCAGCGTTTTTGGAAAACAGTGACTGGATCGGTCCAAGTCAGCATGGATTTATGAAAGGGAAATCATGCGTGACAAATCTTCGAGAATTGTTTGAGGATGTAACTGGTAGAGTGGACAAGGGAGAACCGGTGGATGTGATATATTTGGACTTTCAAAGGGCTTTTGACAAGGTCCGATTGTGTTCCTAACATAGATGAGACTGCACACAGGGAGGTTAAAGTAACAGTGACCTCAGTCTTTAATAAGACACTCCAGAGTGAGGAACAGGCCTTAGGGGCCGGCTTATATACAGTGCTCCCAAGGGATGCTGGGATCCCTTGGGACTTCAGGGGATGCGCTCCCTGGTGGCGGAACATGGGAGTGCATCCTTTACAGATACACAACATCACTCCCCCCCAAAGTCAAAGTGAAAACTATTCACAAGGTGAGGCGGTCGGGAGCCTTTCTTTTCCTGGTGGACCGCCTCGGTACAAATGTCTGTTCTGGTGTGTTGGCTGTGCCCTCGCTGGGCTGGCGTGTTGTTGGCCCTGCAGGGTTGCTGGGTGAGCCTGGCCTTGCTAGGCTGTTGGGCGTGATGGGTTCGATTTCCCGGTTGGGGTGGTGTCGTTGATCCTTTGGGTGTGTGTTGTGGGCTCAAAAAAGGTGGTGTCTGCTGTGGGTTGTTTAGGGCAGTCTGTGAACCGCAGCCTCGTTTGGTCCAGGTGCTTTCTGCAAATGTGTCCATTGTCTAGTTTGATGACAAACACCCTCCTCCCTTCTTTAGCTTTCACCGTGCCTGCGCTCCACTTGGGACCATATCCATAGTTTAGCACATACACAGGGTCATTCAGATCAATTTCCCGTGACACAGTGGCGTGAGCATTGTTTACATTTTGTTGCTGCCACCTGCTCTCTACCTGATCATGCAGGTTGGGGTGAACCAGCGAGAGTCTGGTTTTAAGTGTCCTTTTCATGAGTAGCTCAGCTAGGGGCACCCCTGTGAGCGAGTGGGGTTTCGTGCGATAGCTGAGCAGTACTCGGGACAGGCGGGTTTGGAGTGAATCTTCTGTGACTCGTTCAAGGCTCTGTTTGATTGTTTGTACTGCCCGCTCCGCCTGCCCATTGGAGGCTGGTTTAAACGGGGCCGAGGTGACATGTTTGATCCCATTGCAGGTCATGAATTCTTTAAATTCAGCACTCGTGAAACAGGGCCCGTTGTCACTGACCAGTATGTCAGGCAGGCCGTGGGTGGCAAACATGGCCCTCAGGCTTTCAAAGGCGGTGGTGGCGGTGCTTCCTGACATTATTTCACATTCAATCCATTTTGAAAAAGCATCCACCACCACCAGGAACATTTTACCGAGAAACGGGCCCGCATAGTCGACATGGATCCTCGACCATGGTCTGGAGGGCCAGGACCACAAACTTAGTGGTGCCTCTCTGGGCGCATTGCTCAGCTGAGCACATACGCTGCATTGCCGTACACAGGACTCTAAGACAGAGTCAATACCGGGCCACCACACGTGGGATCTGGCTATCGCTTTCATCATTACTATACCCGGGTGTGTGCTGTGGAGATCCGAGATGAACGTCTCCCTGCCCTTTTTGGGTAGCACTACACGGTTACCCCACAACAGGCAGTCTGCCTGAATCGACAGCTCGTCCTTTCGCCGCTGGAATGGCTTGATTAGTTCTTACATTTCAATGGGGATGCTGGCCCAGCTCCCATGCAGTACACAGTTTTTTTTAACTAGGGACAGCAGAGGATCTTGGCTGGTCCAAGTCCTAATCTGGCGGGCCGTGACAGGTGATTTATCATTTTCAAATGTTTCCATGACCATCAACAAGTCTGCGGGCTGCGCCATCATCAACAAGTTTGCAGGCTGCGCCATTTCCATCCTCGTGGTGGGCAATGGTAGCCGACTGAGAGCATCTGCACAGTTCTCGGTGCCTGACCTGTGGCAGATGGTATACCTTTGTATGCGGGCTGAGGCATTAGTATTTATCCCCTTGTTTTCAGCGAACAGGGATATGAGGGGCTTGTGATCGGTTTCCAGCTCAAATTTGAGGTCACACAGGTACTGATGCATTTTCTTTACTCCGAACACACACGCTAATGCCTCTTTCTCAATCATGCTGTAGGCCCTCTTGGCCTTAGACAAGCTCCTGGAGGCATAGGCGACAGGTTGCAACTTCCCCGCAACATTAGCTTGTTGTAATACACACCTGACTCCGTACGACAACGCATCACCTGCTAGCACAGGTCTTTTACACGGGTTATACAATACGAGCATAAAATGTTTCTGGCTTTCTCAAAAGCAATTACTTGTTTTTTTCCCCATATCCAGTTCTCACCTTGACGCAATAACACATGTAGGGGCTCTAAGAGGGTGTTTAACCCCAGTAGGAAGTTACCAAAATAGTTGAGAAGTCCCAGGAACGACCGCAGCTCCGTGACGTTCTGTGGCCTGGGCGCGTTCCTGATAGCCTCTGTCTTGGTGTCTGTGGGCCGAATGGTGTCTGCCGCGATCTTTCTCCCGAAAAACTCCACTTCTGTTGCCATGAGATGCATTTCGACCTCTTCAGCCGCAGCCCTACGCAATCCAGTCGCTGGAGGACCTCCTCCAGGTTTTGTAGGTGCACGACTGTGTCCTGACCCATGACCAATATGTCGTCCTGAAAAACCTCCGTGCATGGTACCGACTTGAGTAGGCTCTCCATGTTTCTCTCGAAGATCTCTGCAGCCGACCGAATTCCAAACGGGCATCTGTTGTAGATGAACAGTCCCTTGTGCGTGTTGATGCAGGTGAGGCCCTTCGAAGACTCCTCCAGCTCCTGCTCATGTAGGCCGAAGTCAGGTCGAGCTTGGTGAACATCTTGCCTCCTGCCAGCGTCGCAAATAGTTTGTCTGCCTTAGGTAGCGGCTATTGGTCCTGTAGCGAGAAACGATTAATAGTTACTTTATAATTGCCGCAAATCCTGACCGTGCCATCACTTTTGAGTACTGGAACAATCGGGCTGGCCCACTTGCTGAATTCCACTGGGGAAATGGTGCCCTCGCGTTGCAGCCTGTCCAGCTTGATTTCCACTCTCTCCCTCATCATGTGAGGTACCGCTCGCGCCTTGTGGTGAATGGGTCGTGCCTCTGGGACCAAGTGGATCCACACCTTCGCCCCGGAAAAGATTCCAATGTCTGGCTCAAAAAGGGAAGGAAATTTGTTAAGAACCTGGATACATGAGGCCTCATTGACATGTGATAGCGCTCGAATGTCATCCCAGTTCCAGCGGATTTTGCCTAGCCAGCTCCTTCCAAGCAGTGTGGGGCCATTGCACGAGACAATCCAGAGTGGCAGTTCGTGCACCGTGCCCTCGTAGGTTACCTTGACCATGGCGCTGCCCAGGACAGTGATGAGCTCTCAGTTCTACGTTCTCAGTTTCGTATGGATGGGGCTCAGGGCTGGTCTGAGTGCCTTGTTGCACCACAGCCTCTCAAACATCTTTTTACTCATGATGGATTGGCTAGCGCCAGTGTTCAGTTCCATGGCTACGGGTAAGCCATTCAATTTTACATTTAGCATTATAGGTGGACATTTCATCAAAAATGTGTGCACCCCGTGTACTTCAGCATCTGCCTCCTCTCTCTGAAGCTCGAAATTGCTTTGATCCACCATGGACCGATCTTCCTCTGCCACCTGTGGTTAGCAGGTTTTGCAAAGCCTGCAGCTCGTCTGCAAGCTCGTTGGAGGTGCCCCATTGTTCCACAGCTCTTGTAAACATACCCTTTGAAGTGGCATGAATTGGATGAATGAAAGCCTCCACAACGCCAACAAGATGTGAATTGCCTTGCATTCATCCCTTGTTGCGACTCTGAGTCATCTGGGTCACCTGAGGCTGCTGGCAGTTGCAGATTCGTGGTTTCTGCTCTGTACATTTCTGCTCGCAAACACAGTTCCAGTTAATTTATGAACATTGCTCGCACTTGTGTGCTGAGAGATTTGTTTGGTGTTATCACTGGTGGACATAAACGCCTGTGCTATCGCAATGGCCTTACTGAGGGTCGGTGTCTCTGCAGTCAAAAGTTTTCGTAGGATGGTCTCGTGGCCAATGCCCAGTACAAAAAAGTCTCTGAGCATCTGCTCCAGGTAGCCATCAAACTCACATTGTCCTGCAAGTTGCCTTAGCTCGGCGACGTAGCTCGCCACTTCCTGACCTTCAGATCGCTGACACATGTAGAACCGATACCTCGCCATCAGCACGTTCTCCCTCGGATTAAGATGCTCCCGAACCAGTGTACACAGCTCCTCATATAACTTATCTGTGGGTTTCACCAAAGCCAGAAGATTCTTATGAGGCTGTAGGTCGGTGCCCCGCAGACTGTGAGGAGGACCGCTCTCCTTTTTGCAGCACTTCCTTCTCCGTCCAGCTCGTTGGCTACAAAGTACTGGTCTAACCGTTCGACATAGGCTTCCTAGTCCTCACCCTCCGAGAACTTCTCCAGGATGCCCACAGTTTGCTGCATCTTTGCGTTGGATTCGTATTCTCGTCGCTAGTTATTGTGTTCCTAACACAGATGAGACTGCACACAGGGAGGTTAAAGTAACAGTGACCTCAGTCTTTATTAAAACACGCCAGAGTGAGTCACAGGCCTTAGGGGCCGGCTTATATACAGTGCTCCCAAGGGATGCTGGGATCCCTTGAGACTTCAGGGGATGCGCTCCTTGGTGGCGGAACATGGGAGTGCATCCTTTACAGATACACAACAGGTCCCGCACAAGAGATTCGTGTGCAAAATTAAAGCACATAGTATTGGGGATAATGTATTGACGTGGATAGAGAACTGATTGGCAGTCAGGAAGCAAAGAGTAGGAATAAACGGATCCTTTTCAGAATGACAGGCAGTGACTAGTGGGGTACCGCAAGGTTCAGTGCTTGGTCCCCAGCTATTTACAATATACATTAATGATTTGGACAAAGGAATTGAATGTAATATCTCCAAGTATGCAGATGACACTAAGCTGGGTGGCAGTGTGAGCTGTGAGGAGGATGCTAAGAGGTTGCAGGGTGACTTGGATAGGTTAGGTGAGTGGGCAAATGCATGGCAGATGCAGTATAATGTGGATAAATGTGAGGTTATCCACTTTGGTGGCAAAAACAGGGAGGCAGAATATTATCTGAATGGTGACAGATTAGTAAAAGGGGAGGTTGACATGCAGGTACAGCAGGCGGTGAGGAAGGCAAATGGCATATTGGCCTTCATTGCTAGGGGATTTGAGTATAGGAACAGGGAGGTCTTACTGCAGTTGTATAGGGCCTTGGTGAGGCCACACCTGGAGTATTGTGTACAGTTTTGGTCTCCTAATCTGAGGAAGGACATTCTTGCTATTGAGGGAGTGCAGCGAAGCTTCATCAGACTGATTCTCGGGATGGCAGGACTGACATATGAAGAAAGACTGGATCGACTAGGCTTGTATTCACTGGAATTTAGAAGAATAAGAGGGGATCTCATAGAAACATATACAATTCTGACAGAATTGAACAGGTTAGATGCAGGAAGAATGTTCCCGATGTTGGGGAAGTCCAGAACCAGGGGTCACAATCTAAGGATAAGGGGTAAGGACCGAGATGAGGAGAAACTTCTTCACTCAGAGAGTTGTGAACCTGTGGAATTCTCTACCACAGGAAGTTGTTGAGGCCAGTTCGTTAGATATATTCAAAAGGGAGTTAGATGTGGCCCTTACAGCTAAAGGATCAAGGCGTATGGAGAGAAAGCAGGAATGGGGTACTGAAGTTGCATGATCAACCATGATCATATTGAATGGTGGTGCAGGCTCTAAGGGCCGAATAGCCTGCTCCTGCACCTATTTTCTATGTTTCTATGTTTATCAGGGAGGCTTTGAGGGTGTCCTTGTAATGTTTCCTCTGCCCACCTTTGGCTCGTTTGCCGTGAAGGAGTTCCGAGTAGAGCGCTTGCTTTGGGAGTCTCGTGTCTGGCATGCGAACAATGTGGCCTGCCCAGCGGAGCTGATCAAATGTGGTCAGTGCTTCAATGCTGGGGATTTTGGCCTGGTCAAGGACGCTAACGTTGGTGCGTCTGTCCTCCCAGGGGATTTGTAGGATCTTGTGGAGCCATCGTTGGTGGTATTTCTCCAGCGACTTGAGCTGTCTACTGTACATGGTCCATGTCTCTGAGCCATACAAGGGGGCGGGTATTACTGCAGCCCTGTAGACCATGAGTTTGGTGGCAGATTTGAGGGCCTGGTCTTCAAACACTCTTTTCCTCTTAAATAAAGGAGACTACAAAAGTATGAGGGCAGACTTGGGTAAAGTGGACTGGGAAAATAGATTAAAGTGTAGGACGGTTGATGAACAGTGGCGTACATTTAAGGAGATATTTCAAAACTCTCAAGAAAAATATATTCCAGTGAGGAGGAAAGCGTGTAAAAGAAAAGATAGCCATCCGTGGCTAACTAAAGAAATAAAGTATCGTGCCCGTTCTATTTCCCGCACCTCTGCTCTCACCCCTTCCCTCCCTCAGAACCATGACAGGGTTCCCCTTGTCCTCACCTTTCACCCCACCAGCCTCCACATTCAACGGATCATCCTCCGCCATTTCCACCACCCCCAGCGTGATCCCACCACCAATCACATCTTCTCCTCCCCGCTCAGCATTCCGAAGGGACCGCTCCCTCTGCGACACCCTGGGCCATTCCGCAGTTACCCCCAGCAACCCCTCCCCTTCCCACGGCACCTTCCCATCAAGCGCAGGAGATGCAACACCTGCTCTTTTATCTCCTCCCTTCCCACTATCCAGGGCCCCAAATACTCCTTCCAGGTGAAACAGCGATTTACTTGCACTTCTTTCAATTTCGTATACTGTATTCGCTGCTCACGATGTGGTCTCCTCTACATTGGGGAGACCAAGCGCACCTCCGTGCAGTCCGCAAGTGTGACCCTGAGCTTCTGGTCGCCTGTCACTTTAATTTTCCGCTCCACTCCCACTCTGACCTCTCCGTTCTCGGTCTCCTACACTGCTCCAACGAAGCTCAACGCAAGCTCGAGGAACAGCGCCTCATCTTTCGTTTAGGCACTTTGCAGCCTGTGGACTCAACATCGATTTCAAAAATTACAGAGTAACCGCTACCAATCTTTGGCTCCCTTCCTCCCACCCCCCCCCAGCCTCCCACCACCCCCCAGCCTCCCACCCCTGCCCCAGAGCCTGTTTCTTTCTTTTTTTCTCCTCGTCTCTAATAGCAGTTGGTCATTATCCCACCATTCACACCCTATCCTGACTAATGTTTTTCCAACTCCTGGCATTACCATTTGAATTCGGCCCATCGTCCCTTTTGTCTCTCTAATCTCTCCTGTTTTCCACCCTATCACAGACCTTCCCTTTTGTTCTTTCTTCCCCTCCCCCTTTCAGTGCTGGTTAAGAATCTGTTCTTTCCGAACACTCTCCAGTTCTGACGAAGGGTCATCGACCCGAAACGTTAACTCTGCTTCCTCTCCACAGAGGCTACCTGACCCGCTGAGATTTCCAGCATTTTCTGTTTTTATTATAAATAAAGGACAGTATCCAATTAAAAACAAGGACATACAAAGTGGCCAACACTAGTGAGAGGACAGAAGATTGGGAAGCTTTTAAAAGCCAGCAAAGAATGACTAAAAAAAATGATTAAGAGAGGGAAGATAGACTATGAAAGTAAACTAGTAAAAAGATAGCAAGAGTTTCTACAGGTATATAAAAAGGAAAAGAGTGGCTAAAGTAAATGTTGGTCCCTTAGAGGATGAGACCGGGAAATTAGTGATGGGGAACATGGAAATAGCAAAAACTCTGAACAAATATTTTGTATCAATCATTATGGTAGAGGAAACTAAAAATATCCCAACAGGGGATAGTCAAGGGGCTATATGGGGTGGAACTTAACACAATCACTAAGTACTCAGTAAGATAATGGGACTAAAGGCGGATACATCCCCTGGACCTGATGGCTTGCATCCTAGGGTCTTAAGAGAAGTAGCGGCAGGTGAAAGTGGATGTATTAGTTGTAATTTACCAAATTCCCTGGATTCTGGGGAGGTCCCAGCAGATTGCGAAACTACAAATGTAATGCCCCTATTTAAAAAAGGAGGCAGACAAAAAGCAGGTAAGACCAGTTAGCCTGACATCTGTGGTTGGGAAAATGTTGGAGTCCATTATTAAAGAAGCAGGACATTTGGAAAAGCAAAATTCGGTCAGGCAGAGTCAGCAAGGATTTATGAAGGGGAAGTCATGTTTGACAAATTTGCTGGAATATTTGAGGATGTAACAAACAGGGTGGATAAATGGGAACCAGCGGATGTGGTGTATTTGGACTTTCAGAAAGCATTTGACAAGGTGCCACATAAAAGGTTACTGCACAAGATAAAAGTTCACGAGGTCGGGAGTAATATATTAGCATGGATAGTGGATTGACTAACTAACAGAAAACAGAGTCGGGATAAATGGTTCATTCTCGGGTTGGCAACCAATAACTAGTGGGGTGCCGCAGGGATCAGTGCTGGGACCCCAACTATTTACAATCTATATTAACGACTTGGAAGAAGGGACTGAGTGTAACGTAGCCAAGTTTGCTGACGATACAAAGATGGGAGGAAAAGCAACGTGTGAGGAGGACACAAAAAATCTGCAAAAGGACATAGACAGGCTAAGTGAGTGGGCAAAAATTTGGTAGATGGAGTATAATGTTGGAAAATGTGAGGTTATTCACTTTGGCAGATAAAATCGAAGAGCAAGTTATTATTTAAATGGAGAAAAATTGCAAAGTGCTGCAGTTCAGCGGGACCTGGGGGTCCTGGTGCATGAAACACAAAAGGATAGTATGCAGGTACAGCAAGTGATCAGGAAGACCAATGGAATCTTAGCCTTTATTGCAAAGGGGATGGAGTATAAAAGCAGGGAAGTCTTGCTACAGTTATACAGGGTATTGGTGAGGCCACACCTAGAATACTGTGTAGTTTTGGTTTCCATATTTACGAAAGGAAATACTTGCTTTGGAGGCAGTTCAGAGAAGGTTCACTGGGTTGCTTCCGGAGATGAGGAGGTTGACTTATGAGGAAAGGTTGAGTAGGTTGAGCCTCTAATTGGAATTCAGAAGAATGAAAAGTGATCTTATCGAAACGTATAAGATTATGAGGGGGTTTGACAAGGTGGATGCAGAGAGAATGTTTCCAATGATGGGGGAGACTAGAACTAGAGGGCATGATCTTAGAATAAGGGGCCGCCCATTTAAAACTGAGTCGACGAGGAATTTCTTCTCTCAAAGGGTTGTAAATCTGGAATTTGCTGCCTCAGAGAGCTGTGGATGCTGGATCATTGAATAAATTTAAGACAGAGCTAGACAGTTTCTTAACCGATAAGGGAATAAGGGATTATGGGGGGCGGGCAGGGAAGTGGAGCTGAGTCCATGATCAGATCAGCCATGATCGTATTAAATGGCAGAGCAGGCTCGAGGGGCCGCATGGCCTACTCCTGCTCCTATTTCTTATGTTCTTATGAATGGTAGGACACTGAAAAATGCAGAGGGAAGGTCGTGCCTGACTAACCAGATTGAATTATTTGGAGGAGGTAACCAGGAGGGTTGCTGTGGGTAGTGCATTTGATGTAGTGGTCTACCTGGATTTTTAGCAAGGCTTTTGGCAAAGTCCCTCATGGCAGACTGGTCAGAAAAGTAAAAGCCCATGGGATCCAGGGCAAAGTGGCAAGTTGTATCCAAAATCGGCTCAGAGGCAGGAAGCAGAGGCTAATGTTCGATGGGTGTTCTTGTGACTGGAAGGCTGTTTCTAGTGGGGATCCGCAGGGCTCAGTACTCGGTTCCCTGCTTCCTGTGCTACATTAGTGATTTAGACTTCAACGTAGGGGGCGTGATTAAGAAGTTTGCAAATGGTACAAAAATTGGCCGTGCGGTTGATAGTGAGGAAGAAAGCTGTAGACCGTAGGAAGTTATCAATGGGCTGGTCAGTTGGGCAGAAAAGAGGCAAATGGAACTCAATCCGGAGAAGTGTGAGCTGGGGAGGGCTAACAAGGCAAGGGAATACACATTAAATGGTAGGACACTGAGAAGTGTAGAGGAACAGATGGACCTTGGAGTGAATGTTCACAGATCCTTGAAGGTATCAGGCCCGGCAGATAAGGTGGTTAAGAAGGCATACTTACTTTTATTAGCCAAGGCATAAAAAACAAGAGCAGGGAGGTTATGCTCAAACTGTATAAAACAGTAGTTAGGCTGGAGTACTGCGTGCAGTTCTGGTCACATTACAGGAAGGATGTAATTACACTAGAGAGGGTACAGAACAGATTCACGAGGATATTGCCAGGACTGGAGAATTTTAGCTGTGAGGAAAGATTGGATAGGCTGCAATTGTTTTCTTTGGAACAGAGGAGACTGAGGGGAGACTTGATTGAGTCTATAAAATTATGAAGGGCTGGAAGGACCTATTTCCATTAGCAAAGAGGTCAATAACTTAGGGGGCACAGATTTAAAGTCATTGGCAGAAGAATTGGAGGGGAGTTGAGGAAAAACCCTCATCATGTTTAATAAGCACTTGAACTGCCCTAACCAGATTATTTTCAATTTTATTTCACATTTATATAAAATCTCGTTCACATTTAAATGATTTTTTTAAAAGAAGTTTGTTCACATACGACACACATTGTACCTGTACTCTCTTGCGTTGAGGAGAATGAGAATCCCTTTGAAACATGCAAGATTCTGAGGGGCATTGACAGGGTAGATGCTGAGATGACAAGGTAGATGCTGAGAGGTTGTTTTCCCCTGGCTGGAGACCATAGAACTAGGGGTCACAGTCTCAGGATAAGGGATCGGCCATTTAAGACTGAGAAGACGAGGAATTTCTTCATAGTGTCAGTCATGGCTCATTGAGTGGCACTCTTGCCTCAGAGTCATAAAGTAGTGGGTTCATATCCCATGAGCACAAAAATCTAGGCTGACACTCCCAGGGCAGTGCTGAGGGAGCGCTGCACTGTCGGAAGTGCTGTCTTTCGGATGAGACGTTAAACCGAGGCCCTGTCTGCTCTCTCAGGTGGACATAAAAGATCCCAATGGCCCTATTTAAAAGAAGAAGAGCAGGGGAGTTCTCCCTGGTGCCCTGGCCAATATTTATCCTTCAATCAACATCATAAATTTGGGTTATCTGGTCATTATCACGTTGCTGTTTGTGGGAGCTTGCTGTGCGCAATATAGCTGCCTCATTTCCCACGTTAAAACAGCGGCTCCATTTCAAAAAGTACTTCCGTGACTGTAAAACACTTTGGGACATCTGGTGGTCATGAACAGGTGCTATATAAATGCAACTTCTATTTGGAGAATCATTTAAGTCACTTTAGCCGGGCTTTTAAACGACTATTTGAGTTGCATACATTAGGTACGGCTGTCATACACACGATGTTAGAACCCCCCCCCTTGCCGGCTCCTGGTGTAGACACAGTGCAGCCCCCCACAGACCAACAGCAGCACCCATAACGGAGGCATCAGCTACGAGTTACCCGCTGATGGGCCACAGATAACAACAGAGGTCAGATCACGGGGAAGGGCGAGGCGCCGGAGGCAGTAAGGAACCACCCCTGGCAGAGCCCACCTCCCATTACTCACATCTTCCATCACAGCCCCCACCCCCCACCAGGCACGGATGCGAGGGGGTGAAGTCTATTATTTTTTTGAGGTTTGCTATTCTTGAAATGTTGGTGTTACATAGGATTACATTGGGTATAAAGCACAGGCACAGGTCATTCGGCACCCCCTGTCCATTTATGCTCCACTCAAGCCTCCTTCCGTCTTTCCTCATTATCAGCATAACCCTCTATTCCCCTCTCCCTCATATGCTTATCTAACCTCCCCTCAAATGCATCGATATTATTCACCTCAACCACTCCCTGTGGCAGCGAGTTCCACATTCTCATCACTCTCGGGGCAAAGAAGTTTCTTCTGAATTCCCGATTGGATTTCTTGGTGACTATCTTATATTGATGGCCTCTAGTTTTGCTCTTCCCCACAGGTGGAAACATTCTCTCTGTATCTACTCTATCAAAACCTTTCATAATTCTAAACTAACTCTATTATTCATTTTGTTTCTGCTGTACTTAAGTCAGAGTCCGAAGTCACTTTAAACTGTTCAAATGTTTTTACTTACATCAAACATTTTTACATTACAACTGTTTACATAGTCATCATCATCATCATAGGCAGTCCCTTGGAAACGAGGAAGACTTGCTTCCACTCTTAAAAGTGAGTACTTATGTGGCTGAACAGTCCAATACGAGAACCACAGTCTCTGTCACAGGTGGGACAGATAGTCGCTGAGGGAAAGGGTGGATGGGACTGGTTTGCCGCACGCTCCTTCCGCGACCTGCGCTTGATTTCTGCATGCTCTCGGCAATGAGACTCGAGGTGCTCAGCGCCCTCCCAGATGCAATTCCTCCACTTGGAACGGTCTTTGGCCAGGGATTCCCAGGTGTCGGTGGGGATGTTGCACTTTATCAGGGAGGCTTTGAGGGTGTCCTTGTAACGTTTCCTCTGCTCACCTTTGGCTCATTTGCTGTGAAGGAGTTCCGAGTAGAGCGCTTGCTTTGGGAGTCTGGCATGTGAACTATGTGGCCTGCCCAGCAGAGCTGATCAAGTGTGGTCAGTGTTTCAATGCTGGGGATGTTGGCCTGGTCGAGGACGCGAATGTTTGTGTGTCTGTCCTCCCAGGGGATTTGCAGGATCTTGCGGAGACATCGTTGGTGGTATTTCTTCAGCAATTTGAGGTGTCCAGTGTACATGGTCCATGTCTCTGAGCCATACAGGAGGGCGGGTATCACTACAGCCCTGTAGACCATGAGCTTGGTGACAGTTTTGAGGGCCTGGTCTTCAAACACTCTTTTCCTCAGGCAGCCGGAGGCTGTACTGCCGCACTGGAGGCAATGTTGGATCTCATCGTCAATGTCTGCTCTTGTTGATAAGAGGCTCCCAAGATATGGGAAATGGTCCACGTTGTCCAGGACCATGTCGTGGATCTTGATGACAGGGGGACAGTGCTGTGCAGTCAGGACAGGCTAGTGGAGGACCTTTGTCTTGCTGATGTTTTGCGTAAGTCCCATGCTGTCGTACGCCTCAGTAATTAGGTCGACTATGTCCTGGAGTTCAGCCTCTGTATGTGCGCAGAAGCAGGTGTCGTCTGGGTACTGTAGCTCGACAACAGAGGTTGGGGTGGTCTGGGACCTGGCCTGGAATTGGCGGAGGTTGAACAGGTTCCCACTGATTCTGTATTTTTAGTTCCACTCCAGCGGGGAGCTTGTTGACTGTGAGGTGGAGCATGGCAGCGAGGAAGATTGAGAAGAGGGTTGGGGCGATGATGCAGCCCTGTTTGACCCCGGTCCGGACGTGGATTGGGTCTGCAATGGATCCGTCAGTAAGGATCACGGCCTGCATGTCGTCGTGGAGCAGGCGAAGGATGTTGACAAACTTTCGGGGGCATCCGAAACAGAGGACGCTCCATAGACCGTTGTAGTTGACAGTGTCAAAGGCCTTTGCAAGGTCGAAGAAAGCCCTGTATAAGGCCTGGTGCTGTTCCCTGCATTTTTCCTGCAGCTGTCGCGCTGCAAAAATAACAAATAACTAGCTAACCATATTTGTATTTAAATTCTTGCATTGAGTATTTGCTGCTACAATAAAAGTTCAGTTTGACTTTCAATCTCGCCTGGCCTTTTGAGTGCCTTCCTGGGAAAGGGGAAGGGAGGCGGCCTGTCGCCCCTCAGCACTGTCCAAATGCATCAGCCACCAGCTGCTCTCTGGTCGCACTCCCCGCTCCAGCCTTGGCCTCGTCGGGTGGCTCCGGGAGCAGGTCCTCGGAGTCATCCGTGTCGGACTCCTCGGTGTCGTCCATTTCCGCCGGAATCTCGTCCGCCGGGTCGAGGGTCATCCCCTCCCACAGGGCAAAGTTGTGCAGGGCGCAGCAGGCCATCACAATCTTCGACACTTTGACGGGCGAGTACTGCAAAGTGCCCCCCGACCGGTCCAGGCAGCGGAAACGGGATTTCAGCAGCCTGATTGTCTCCTCCGCCACTTGGCGCGTGGACGCGTGCGCCCGGTTGTACCTCTCCCGCGCTTCGCTGTCGGGGCTGTGGTAGGGGGTCATCAGCCACGGTTTCAGCGGGTAGACCTCGTCGCCCAGTATCCACCCCGGCCGTGGACGCAATCGGCTGAGGGCGTCGTGCAAGTCCGAGTGACGGAGGACTGCGGCGTCGTGGGTGCTCCCCCGGTGATCGGCGCTGACGTTCAGGATCCGCAGCTGGGCATCGCAAAGGATCATCACGTTTAAGGAGTGATACCCCCTCTTGTTTATGTACGTGGCGGCTGTGTTGTTGGGCGCCTTCAGTGCGATGTGGGTTCCAGCCACGGCCCCCAGCACTTTGGGGAAGTCCGCGATCCTTTGGAACGCGAGCGACCTCTCCCGCAGTCGCGCTGGGGACATGTCAAAGTCAATGAACTCGGCCGCCCTGCGGGATATGGCATCCGTGACCTGGTGAACGCAGGCCCTGGCAGCGCTCTGGGTGATGTTGCAAATGTCACCGGTGCCCGACAGCAGCGAACCGGACGCATAAAATTTGAGGGCCGTGGACACCTTCATGGCCACCGACAAGGCAGTGCGGGTCTTGGAGCGGGGCTGGAGGTCCTCCTTCAACATATCGCAGAGGCGGCCGATTGCCTCTTTACTGAAGCGCAGTCTCCTCACGCACAACTCCTCCGACATCGCCTCAAAAGACAGCCTCTCCCTGTACACTCTCTGGGGAGGGTAAAAGTTCCTTCTGATCAGCCGACGTTCATGGTTCCTGACTCTCCTTCGCTGTTCCCTCCTGCGTCGGGCTCTCCTCAGCAACAAAGCACACAAGATTGGGCCAAAAAGTTCAAAAGGCATCTTCCCCCCCTCTCACAGCCTTCTTCTTTAAGCAGTTCCACTACATTTGAAAAAAAAATTGAAAAGATCATATACTAAATGGAATATACTTCAATGCAAGGAGTGTAACGAATAAGGCAGATGAGCTGAGAGCACAGGTAGACACTCGGGAGTACGATATTATAGCTATTACAGAGACATGGCTGAAAGAGGGGCAGGTATGGCAGCCTAACATTCCTGGTTACAGGATTTTCAGACGGGATAGAGAGGGGGGTAAAAAGTAGGACTTCAAAAGGTAGTAATGTCTGGATTGCTACCAGTGCCACGTGCTAATCAGAGTGGAGGGAGCAGGATAGTTAGAATAAATACGTGGCTTGAGCAGTGGTGCAAGAGGGATTCAAATTCCTGGGACATTGGAACCAGTTCTGGGGGAAGTGGGACCTGTACAAAAGGGACGGTCTGCACTTGGGCAGGACTGGAACTGATGTCCTGGGGGTAACATTTGCTAATGCAGTTCGGGAGTGTTTAAACTAATATGGCAGGGGGATGGGAACCTATGCAGCGAGACAGGGCGATGTAATATGGAGTCAGAAACAGATGGTAGAAAGGTAAAAAGCAATAGTGAAAGGCCGAGTAAACAAAGGCAAGAAAGAAAAAGGGCCACACGACATCATAATTCTAAAAGGACAAAGGGTGTTAAAAAAACAAGCCTGAAGGCTTTGTGTCTTAATGCAAGGAGTATCCGTAATAAGGTGGATGAATTAACTGTGCAAATAGATGTTAACAGATATGATGTGATTGGGATTACAGAGAAGTGGCTCCAGGATGATCAGGGCTGGGAACTCAACATCCAAGGGTATTCAACATTCAGGAAGGGTAGAATAAAAGGAAAAGGAGGGGGGGTAGCATTGCTGGGTAAAGAGGAGATTAATGCAATAGTCAGGAAGGACATTAGCTTGGATGATGTGGAATCTATATGGGTAGAGCTGCAGAACACCAAAGGACAAAAAACGTTAGTGGGAGTTGTGTACAGACCTCCAAACAGTAGTAGTGATGTTGCGGGGGGCATCAAACAGGAAATTAGGGGTGCATGCAATAAAGGTGCAGCAGTTATCATGGGTGACTTTAATATGCACAAAGATTGGGCTAACCAAACTGGAAGCAATACGGTGGAGGAGGATTTCCTGGAGTGCATAAGGGATGGTTTTCTAGAGGAACCAACTAGGGGGGAGGCCATCTTAGACTGGGTGTTGTGTAATGAGAGAGGATTAATTAGCATTCTCGTTGTGTGAGGCCTCTTGGGGAAGAGTGACCATAATATGATGGAATTCTACATTAGGATGGAGAATGAAACAGTTAATTCAGAGACCATGGTCCAGAACTTAAAGAAGGGTAACTTTGAAGGTCTGAGGCGTGAATTGGCTAGGATAGATTGGCGAATGATACTTAAGGGGTTGACAGTGGATGGGCAATGGCAGACATTTAGAGACCGCATGGATGAACTACAATAATTGTACATCCCTGTCTGGCGTAAAAATAAAAAAGGGAAGGCGGCTCAACTGTGGCTATCAAGGGAAATCAGGGATAGTATTAAAGCCAAGGAAGTGGCATACAAATTGACCAGAAATAGCAGCGAACCTGGGGACTGGGAGAAATTTAGAACTCAGCAGAGGAGGACAAAGGGTTTGATTAGGGCAGGGAAAATAGAGTACGAGAGGAAACTTGCAGGGAACATTAAAACGGACTGCAAAAGCTTCTATAGATATGTAAAGAGAAAAAGGTTAGTAAAGACAAACGTAGGCCCCCTGCAGTCAGAATCAGGGGAAGTCATAATGGGGAACAAAGAAATGGCAGACCAATTGACCAAGTACTTTGGTTCGGTATTCACTAAGGAGGACACAAACAACCTTCCGAATATAAAAGGGGTCAGAGGGTCTAGTAAGAAGGAGGAACTGAGGGAAATCCTTATTAGTCAGGACATTGATGAGATTGAAGGCCGATAAATCCCAGGGCCTGATGGTCTGCATCCCAGTGTACTTAAGGAGGTGGCCTTGGAAATAGCGAATGCATTGACAGTCATTTTCCATTAAATGTAGTATCTCCAAATTTGTGGATGACACTAAGTTGGGTGGCAGTGTGAGCTGCGAGGAAGATGCTATGAGGCTGCAGAGTGACTTGGATAGGTTAGGTGAGTGGGCAAATGCATGGCAGATGAAGTATAATGTGGATAAATATGAGGTTATCCACTTTGGTGGTAAAAACAGAGAGACAGACTATTATCTGAATGGTGACAGATTAGGAAAAGGGGAGGTGCATCAGTCATTGAAAGTTGGCATGCAGGTACAGCAGACGGTTAAGAAAGCAAATGGCATGTTGGCCTTCATAGCGAGGGGATTTGAGTACAGGGGCAGGGAGGTGTTGCTACAGTTGTACAGGGCCTTGGTGAGGCAACACCTGGAGTATTGTGTGCAGTTTTGGTCTCCTAACTTGAGGAAGGACATTCTTGCTATTGAGGGAGTGCAGCGAAGGTTCACCAGACTGATTCCCGGGATGGCGGGACTGACATATCAAGAAAGACTGGATCAACTGGGCTTGTATTCACTGGAGTTCAGAAGAATGCGAGGGGATCTCATTGAAACGTTTAAAATTCTGACGGGTTTAGACAGGTTAGATGCAGGAAGAATGTTCCCAATGTTGGGGAAGTCCAGAACCAGGGGTCACAGTCTAAGGATAAGGGGTAAGCCATTTAGGACCGAGATGAGAAGAAACTTCTTCACCCAGAGAGTGGTGAACCTGTGGAATTCTCTATCACAGAAAGTTGTTGAGGCCAATTCACTAAATATATTCAAAAAGGAGTTAGATGAGGTCCTTACTGCTAGGGGGATCAAGGGGTATGGCGAGAAAGCAGGAATGGGGGACTGAAGTTGCATTTTCAGCCATGAACTCATTGAATGGCGGTGCAGGCTCGAAGGGCCGAATGGCCTACTCCTGCACCTATTTTCTATGTTTCTATGGGTCGTGGTATTGATTAAAGAAACTATTACAACTGTGAGGAGGGATGATATGTTAGAGGGATCATCAAACGAGGCCGTATGGGTCGAACTGAAAAACAAAAAGGGACAATCACACGCTGGGAGTGCACTATAGAACCCCGTGAGGGAGATAGAAGAGCAAATATATGGGCAAATTTCTGAGGAGTGCAAAAACTATAGGGCAGTAATTCTAAGATTTCAACTATCCTAATATTAACTGGGACAACATCAGTGTGAAGGGTATAGAGGGTGCAGAATTCCTAAAATGCATTCAGGAGAACTTTTTTAGTCAGCGTGTAGCAAGCCCAACACGGGAGGGAGCAGTTCTGGATTTAGTTTTCGGGAATTAAGCTGGGCAGGTGGAAGGGGTATCAGTGGGAGAGCACTTGGGTGCCAGTGATCATAATTCAGTCAGATTTAAGGTAGTTATGGAAAAGGACAAAGTTAGACCAGGAGTAAAGGTTCTAAATTGGGGAAAAGCCAATTTTGCTGAGCTGAGAGATGATTTGGCCAAAGTGGACTGGAAGCAGCTACTTGAAGGTAAATCAGTGTCAGAGCAGTGAGAGGCATTCAAGGAGGAGATCCGAAGGGTTCAGACCAAATATGTTCCCTTAAAGAAAAAGGGAGGGGGTAACAAATCTAAAGGCCCCTGGATGTCTAGGGACATACAGGGTAGAATAAAGAATAAAAGGGAAGCTTGTGACAGATACCAAGGGCTAAATACTGCAGAATCTCTCGAGGAGTATAGAAAGTCCAGGGGTGAGATCAAAAGGGATATTAGGAAAGCAAAGTGAGAGTATGAAAAATTATTGGCAAGGAAAACCCAAAGATTTTTAAAAATGTATTACGAGCAAGAGGATAACTAAAGAAAGGGTAGGGCTTATTAGAGATCAATCTGTGTGTGGAGGCGGAAGATGTGGGTATGGGTCCTAATGAATATTTGCGTCTGTTTTCACAAAAGAGAGGGGCGATGCAGACACAGCTATTGGAGAGGCGTTGGAGAAGGATAGAGTGGTCAACCGTGTCATAGGCACCAGACAGGTCGAGGCAAACGAGGAGGGATAGTTTACCTTTTTCACAGTCACAAAGGACTCACACAGTCTCATCCGAAAGACGGCGCCTCTGACAGTGCAGCACTCCCTCAGTATTGCACTGGAGTGTCAGCCTAGATTTTTGTGCTCACGGAATATGAACCCACAATTTTATGACTGTGAGGCGAGAGTGCCACACAATGAGCCATGGCTGACACTACGAAGAAATTCGTCCTCATCTCAATCTTTAACGGCCGACCGCTTATCCTGAGACTATGACCCCTAGTTCAAACGATAAGGGGATAAGAGATTATGGGGAGCGGGCAGGGAAGTGGAGATGAGTCCATGATCAGATCAGCCATGATCTTATTGAATGGTGGAGCAGGCTCGAGGGGCCTTATGTCCTACTCCTGCTCCTATTTCTTATGTTCTAAGTGTCTCCCAGCTAGGGGAAACAACCTCTCAGCATCTACCCTGTCAATCCCCCTCAGAATCTTATACGTTTCAATGAGTTTCTTATTCTTCTCAACTCAGGAGCGTACAGGTACAATGTGTGTCATATGTGAACAAACTTATTTTAAAAAGTCATTTAAATGTGAACAGATTTTTATATAAATGTGAAATAAAATTGAAAAAATCTGATACCTGTGTCTTGCAGCTGTACAGGGTAGGTTTATTCCATGTAAGAATCTTGTTCCCTCGTTAAGTATTCACGAATGCCCAACAGGCTCCTTGCTCCTCCTCACACACGCCCTAAAATTTTATAGCGACACACTTCGTTAGCAGTGTTGTGCAGAAATGTCCGCAGCACTCTAGCTGTGGCCTAACTAGTGTTTTAGAGAGTTCGAGCATAAATTCCCTGCTCTTATATTCTGTGCTTCGGCTAATAAAGGCAAGTATCCCATATGCCTTTTTAAGCACCTTATCCACCTTCAGGGATCAGTGGACATGTACTCCTAGATCCCTTTGTTCCTCCACACTTCTCAGCATCCTACCATTTATTGTGTATTCCCTTGAACTTGTTAGCCCTCCCCAAATGCATTACCTCACACTTCTCCGGATTGAGTTCCATTTGCCACTTTTCTGCCCAACTGACCAGCCCATTGATAACTTCCTACGGTCTACAGCTTCCTTCTTCACTATCAACCGCACTGCCATCTGCAAACTTCTTAATCACGCCCTCGACACTGAAGTCTAAATCACTGATGTATAGCACAGGAAGCAGGGAACCGAGTCATGATCTTATTGAATGGTGGTGCAGGCTCAAAGGGCCGAATGGCCTACTCCTGCACCTATTTTCTATGTTTACTGAGCCCTGCGGATCCCCACTGGAAACAGCGTTCCAGTCACAAGAACACTCATCGAACATTAGCCTCTGCTTCCTGCCTCTGAGCCAATTTTGGATGCAACTTGCCACTTTGCCTTGGATCCCATGGGCTTTTACTTTTCTGACCAGTCTGCCATGAGGGACTTTGCCAAAAGCCTTGCTTAAAAATCCATGTAGACCACTACATCAAATGCACTACCCACAGCAACCTTCCTGGGTACCTCCTCCAAATAATTCAATCTGGTTAGTCAGACACGACCTTCTCTCTGCATTTCTCAATGTCCTACCATTCATTGTGCAATGCCCTCCTTGCACCTATCAGTAAATCCCAAATGCATCACCTCTCACTACTGGCCGCCTGCTCAGGGACCTGATGTCCTCCTGCGACCATTCACAACAAAACTTTGCAACATAATAGTTATGCGCATGCGTGCATGGTGGGGGGGGTTCCCGGGGCTGGTCTGGAGGTGGGCGGGGCCTGGGTGGAAGGTGGTAAGTACGCATGCGTGGAGCCTTGTAACCGCCGCAGGGTGCACGCCGGGAGCTGTAGTTCTTCGGAGGGTGGCCGCCTTTGACCGTCAGCGGGCGGTGGACTACATCTTCCGGCGGGCAGCGCGGCTGCGCCTGCGCAGTGCCGTTAGGCCGTGTTGCTGGAGCCAAGATGGCGGCGGCGTGAGCCGAGCGGGAGACAGAGACAGAGAAAGGGAAAGAGGAGAGAGATGTGAGGGCGGCGGCCAGGAGCAGCGGGCACTGAGCGGGAGGAAGACCGACAGAGAGAGAGAGAGGCACACACAGCGGCAGGCCCGAGCGGGCGGCCCCAGGCCTCGGGCTGGGAGTGGATCGGCGGCCGGAGCCTAAGGCGTAGGCCCCAGGGGAGCGGCTGGAATTGAGTAGCGGGGCTTCCCCGGGGGGGGGGAGAGAGGGAGGCCCCGCGGGTGGAGCAGCTCTTGGACTTCAAGAGGTGAGATTGTGGGCCGGCTCTAAGCCCGACATTATCCGGGTCTTTCTCACTCTGTTGTGTGGGATCTTGCTGTGCGCATGTTGGTTCCCACAATGCATCACTG